>NW_015643603.1:42763-58594 GCF_001515625.1 Sinocyclocheilus rhinocerous | reverse complement strand
TAAACTGTGTAAATACATCTAAGTGCTATTTCAGATGCAGATTCCAGAAATGTTTTCTTATGTTGGAATGAAAGACACTATAAGTACCGGATGAAGTGCTTCTTATTCTTACCCAAAAATACAAAATGGAAGAAAGAGTTAAAACTGAACACAATCTTGCTACTCAAGCTGTGTATTAACATTTATTTATTTGCTTCTTTTCCATTTTGCATTTACTTGTACTTTTACTTTCAATAGTACGTTTAAGATTTAAAAAATACTTTTCGTACTTAAGTACAATAAATATCACATACTTTAAGACTTTTACTCAAGTAATATTCTAAACGGTGACTTCAACTTCTACCAAAGTCATTTTCTGGTAAGATATCTGTACTTTTACTTGATGGCTTCCAGGTACTTTATACACCACAGGCTGTGAACCCACTATTTCCTAAGAATGTGTCGATTAATGTAGACTGACGTCCTAATTACTTCGTTTAATAATAAACAATATAGCACACAGACTTCATAATCATTGTGAAATTGCTGTTTGCTGTTGAAATTTTGCTGCACCGGCAGTTATAGGGTTACTGCGGGAGAGACGAGTGAGTTAGTTAGGCTGGTGCGCCTGTGATAAAGCTGTTCTGCATTCTGATTAAAAGTTAAGACAGAGCGTATTTTGTCTTAAGTGTTCACAGTTTAGCAGCTAAACTTTAGCTGTGGGCACGATTCGCTTGCATAAGTGTTTTTGTATTCTATGTCATTTTTATAAGAACGGATTGGAGCACTATATTATTGTTTTATGTAAAGGTGCTTTGTCAATGGTAGCGCTTGCTAACTTGCTCAAGGACTCCTCTCTGTGCCAATCACAACAGGCTTGGCCAGCTGACCAATCAGAGCAAAGTAGGCTTATGGAAGGGCGGGGTTTGTTCCGAACTTGCTTGGAACGAATCGTTTCGAAATCATTGGCAAATGACTCTAATATTAAATGTATATTCTGAGAAAATTACAATGTTTTCTGACCTTAGATGCAAAAACCTGTTGTAGGGGACTCCAACACAATATTAGGACACTTTAAAATACCATATGACCTGCTCTTTAAAGTCAGCAGTACTTATCTGAGCAATGAAAGTTCACAAGGCTGTCAATTTAGAGTTCATTTGATTGATTGATTGATTTTATTTATTTTTTGATATTGGTGTTTTGAAAATTTTTAATAGACCTGCATTACCAAATTGGTCATAATAGAATGTTTTAAAGTGAAACAAACCAACTTACAAAAAAAGAGAAAAAAACCCCAAAAAACTTGCATGCTGTTGTTGTCCCAAAAAAAAAAAACACTTCCTGAATGATGATGTCATTAAGGAAACTGTGATTGCCAATTAAAACAATATTATTAATAAAACAGTTTACTGTATATTCATATAAAAATTCTAGAAGATAAAGAATAAACTAATTATTATTAGTTAACTAATAATGCACATAGTAAATTTGGCAACATTGTGAAATTATTTAACTGCATATTCACTTAATCACTCATACTGTGATAAAAGAAAATTAATTAATGTGATTTAAATATTTAAAAACTCTTAGTTTTATATTTTATCCCAACCTGCCACGCTCTCTTTCTTAAAATACATTTTCATGGCTTTTTGTCATTCTGGTGTTCAGCGTCTATCTTTGTTCACCACTGCTTTTAAGTTTCAATATCTCAGTTGTTATTTTAAAAATGTTTTGGAACCCTATTATTTACTCTCCGTCTGTCTCTTTTTCTCCCTTTTCTCTTTTTTTGTTTGCAACTATGTGTGTTCTTTCAAAAAAAATGTGGTCTTTCACAAAAGGCATAACTTACGCCTCCCCCTTGTTTTACCTCAGGACAATCATTGTGTTATTTGTTTGCTCACAGTGTGTGTGCTTGCATTTGTATTTATCTTTCTTCAAACTTGTGTAATCCTTGTTTTAGCTCGGTGTCTTCCTCTTCAGGAGCTGTCAGAATTCATTCTCCTCACTTCTTTCCATCTACACTTCTCTCACTCTCACTTTCTCCCTGAGGCAAGAAGCCTTGGGCAATTGTGCATTTATTCATCAGTTTGCTCCTTCGTGCCCTTTATATGTATTTCTCTGCCGCACACACAAACATGCACACACCGGTGTTCTGCTGTCAGTGGTGGAGATTAATCAGTCAATCAGAGAAAGAGAGCACATTCTCTGTGACAAGAGTCAGAATGCAGAAGCTGTTCTTCACACGCTGGTCCATACTGTATGTCTCTCCTCACTGTCTTTATCCCCTTCTCAGGTGGACATTTGCATCTCTTCAACTCTCTAACACAGTAACACATTCAGTGACACACACCCTTCTCACAGCCTCAATTATATGACCTGCACCTACCATTACTGTTCTTTTAAAAAAAAAATTCTCATCCCTCTCAATTTTCAATTTGAACATAGCAAACATATCATAATGTTCGACTGGGCAGCTTGGCTGTGTGCAAAGAGAAGTTGCGCAAAAAAGTAAAAAATAAAGGGAAATAACAACAGTACAATAAAGAAGTGATATTAATAATAAAATAAAACTAAATAAAACTAATTATATGGCAAATAAATAAATGAATAAATAAATAAATAAAGTAAGTATTAGTCTTTATATAAAATTGACTGCTGAAAGCTGCAACACATTTCTCTATCTGAGACAAGCAGTATCACTACTGTTTTTATTGTTCACTAAAATTAAAACTATTAAAAACTTAAACAAAAAAATTGGAAAGAAGAAGAAGAAAAAAAAAAAGTGCACAACAAAATGACTAAAACTCAAATGAACATGAATGCACAAAAAATTAATGCACAAAAATAAAAGCTAATTCAAAATATTACCATAATAGTAAATAAATAATACTAAACACTGAGTAAATAATAAATCATTTTCTACAAAAATTCATGTGACTGAATAAAACATCTAAATTGCAACTTGGATGGAGCATGCATGACTTTCTGTGCTCAAAACAACATACAAACACCCATCAATCTGTTTCAGACTGAATTACAAACTAAACTTACACACAGCTAAACTCCTAAACTTACACACAGCTAAACTATGATAACCTCCATCATGCAGCCTAGCCCTTATGCAAATAAGTCAGTCCTCAATCCAATCACTGTTATCAAACATGCTCAATTGACAGAGGGGTTTTTAATGCCGTAATATGATTTATGGGGAGTGTGCTGCGATTAGACGACTTGTGCAGGAAGCATGCAGTGTGTCAATAAGGAATGAAAAAGCGAAGCTGTCACTGTCATCAGCTCTCCCTAAGCACTGAACACTGTTTACCATCACTCATGTGGAGTTATGGTTTTTGTGTAGTAATGAGATTTCCGGCTAATTCCCCCCTGAGGAGTGTTAATTGTAGAATAATAAGTGGAACGTCAATACTAGGCTCCTGAGGTTGTGTGGTGTTTGTTAGGCCGCATTGTGCTTCTACTATTGTTTTTCTACCCCATTTGTGTCTGTTTTTAGTATCTACATGTGTTAGACCGTGAATATTGTTTATTTTTATTTTTTAGTACAGTAGACTGTCTTGGTGTTAATAAGTAGATGTATTTGCATTCTCTGCCTTTAGCTTACTCTTCTCGGGATGTAGCCATACATTAATTAAGTGCATTCATGTCTGACGTTCCTTTGCAGAGGCAACGTCTGCACACTGAGGGAGACCAGGCAGGAAGATTACAGCCTGAGGGCAGTCAAGACTCATCTCCCTCCCTACATACTTTTTTTTTTTCTCACTTCATGCACTCACAAAAACTCCAGAATGGGTTCGAGAGGTGGTGTGTGATGTGGCCTATATCACCACTGACTGAGAGCCAGGACTAATACACTCAGCGCTCTGGCTCTCTGCTTCCTAAATGACATGTAGATAATATCATCTCCGACTGCAAGTCAGCACTGCTGCTAACCACACACCTTTGCTTACATATTTTTCATTTAGTTGTCAATGCATATCTGTTTTCTGATGCATTCAAACATTTATCAAACGAGTGTACAAACCACTTTTAAGGAAAACTGAATTTCCAGATGAGAAGGCAGTAAAGAGTGTTTTTGTGTGAAAACACTCACACACACACACACACACACACACACACACACACATACATACATACATACACACACACACACACACACACATACATTTTATATACATACATTTTTTATTTGTAGAAATCAGGGTCTGTACTTACAGTCAAAAGTTTGGAAAATTGTAATTAAGATTTTGTAATGTTTTTGAAAGAAGGCTCTTCTGCTCACCAAGGCTGCATTTATTTGATAAAAAATACAGTACAAACAGCAACATTGTGAAATATTATTACAATCTAAATTAATTGTTTTCTATTTTAATATATTTTAAAATATAATTTATTCCTGTGATGGCAAAGCTGAATTTTCAGCAGTCACATGTCTTCAGTGTCACATGATCCTTCAGAAATCATTCTAATATTTTGTCCATGTTTGTTTGTCAATTATCAATGTTGAAAACTGTGGTGGTGCATTCTATTTTCTGGTAATCAGCTTTGTCACAAGAATAAATTACATTTTAAAATGATGTGACCCTGCCTGTGAAAACCCAGCTAAAGTCTTTTTTTTTGTGTGATTTACTGTTAAAAGATGTAGAACATTCTGTGAAAATATAACCTTTATATGTTTAATATTGACTGAGTGAGGCCAGGCCAGGCCAGGTCAAAGATTGAAATCGGTGAAATGAATGGTTGAAATCAAACTTTGATGCTTGTTATCTCAATTAGATTTTGAGACTTTAGCCTGGATTTCACAGACAGGGTCAAATATATTCAAATAGAAAACAGTTTTTTTTATTGCAATAATATTTTATAATATTACAGTGGGTATAGAAAAGAATCACCCCCGTTTAAAATAATCAATTTTTTTGCTGTGCAGCCTGAAATGAAGACGGACACAGTTTTTGTTTTATCCAGCTGTTTTTACTCAGTACAACTTATAACATCCAAGCAAAAGATATAACACCAACATGTCAGAAAAATTTTGTATTTTGTTGAAGCACCTTTTGCTTTAATTACAGCCTTTAGTCTGTTGGTGTCACGGTGCGTGTGGGGCGATGAAGCGAGGACTCAAGTGCAGGATGAATGGTTCTTTCTTTTAATAATAAAATGAAACAACCCCGAGGGGGAAAACCAGACAGGCAGGCTAGGAACTGCACTACATGCAGACATAACACACACAATGAAAAAACGACGGATCAGCACAGGATTACAGACACCAGGAGAATAAATAGGAAACCAAATGAGGAGGCTAGCGAGGGAGACACAGGTGGAGCAACTTAAACAATAATGAGGTAACAAGATGGGCGGGGCAAGACAATAGACAGGAGAGAGCACATGGCACCAAACAAACACAACACAAGCCATGTGCTCACAGAAAACAGTGTCATCTGGTGGCCATCATGGGCACACCCGCTGAAGACTGTGACAGTTGGCATATGTCTCTACTAACTTTGAACATCTAGACATTGCAATATTTGCCCACTCTTCTTTGCAGAACTGCTCAAGTTCGGTTAAATTTGATGGTGAGTGTTTGTGGACTGCAGTCTTCAAGTCATTCCACAGATTTTCAATGTGGTTTAAGTCTGGGCTCTGATTAGGCCATGCAAGAACATTCACCTTTTTCTCCTTCAATCACTGTGAGCTCAGTTTTGCTGTGTGCTTTGGGTCATTGTCATGTTGGAAGGTAAACCTTCCCATTGACAACTTTCTGGCAGAAGGCAGCAGATTTGACTCAATTTGACGGTATTTTGCCCCATCCATTTTCCTTCTATCCTGACAAGTGCTCCATAACAGGATATCACCGCCTCCATGCTTTACTGTATGCTGTTATTTGGATGTTGAGCTGTATTGGATTTCCGCCAGACATATTGTTTTTTGTTAAGACCAAATAATTCAATTTTAGTCTCATCTGACTCTGAATCTTCAAGGTGCGTTTTGGCAAAGCTCAGTCGTGACTGCATGTGGCCTTTCTTGAGGAGTGTTTTTTTTTTCTTGCACCCCTCCCATACAAGCCACATTTGTGGACAATTTGTGATATTGCTGTTACATGCACACAATGACCACTCTTTGTTATTGGTGATTCGGGGTCGGGGTGATTAGTTTCTATACGCACTGTATATTTTTGTTGTATTTTTGATCAAATAAATGCAGACTTGGTGAGCATAAGAGACTTCTTTCAAAAACATTAAATAATCTTAATTATTCCAGACTTTTGACCACCAATGCATGCAAAAGTATCAAAGAGTATTTGACTAGCATGACACACAGTACGCTTCAAGAGTCGCTTAATAACACCCATGGACAGATTAAGAAATCTTGGCCATGAAACTGTTCAATGAGGTTCAACGAGAGTGCCTATATACATAAATATACACACACACACACACACACACACACATATATATATATATATATATATAATCATTCACCTTCAGGATTCATACAGTGAGAACAACATGTCCCATTGACAGGGAAAGCAAATGAACTACTTTCTAACTGCCCATTTTTCAAACGACTAAAGAGTAAATCATTTCGTATTGACCAAATCATTCTACCTAGACAACTGTCCCTGACTGAGGCTCGATATTTAGCTCCCGTTAAGAAATGTAGATGATGATAAGAACATTTCTCCCAATATCACTGAACCTGACAATGATGGGTCAGTAACTCCCTACTGTAGACCAAGTCCCTCAAGGCAAGTCTTTTCACTCTGCAGACATTTTCATGACGCCCTTGGGCTGCTGTTTGTAGTCAGGCAAGTACAGCTACCTACTTGAATGAAACACCTGTCTGTAAATATCTGTCGAAATTAAGTTTCAATAAATCATGCCTCTTAAAATGAAATCAGCTAAAGAACATTTTACAGTAAATATCAGATGACTGGCTCTTCTACCTGCAAGACTGCAGCTGGCATATTTCACAAATTCATATATTTATATTTGTACTGTCTCTGTTTCTAATTCTTTTTTTGTTTTGTTTTGTTTCTACTAGCATTGTTAGTGGGTTAGCAAGAAGTGCCACTGTTAGCAGATGCTTTGTGTTAGCAATGGTCTTCTTTGGTCTCCCCCCCCCCAAGTTGACACAGTGAGAATACTTCAGTACATGTGTAGGTAACATGGATGTCAGCAACTCGGCAAAAAATTGCCTTTCTTGATTTGTTTTCTGGTAAAAACATAAAAAAATACTTAAAACAAGGTTTACTAGATATTAATACATTTCCAGAGTATGCAATATGTTTATATGTTTAATTTGAGTGCATTTTGTCTGTCTGGATTAGTTCACTTGTTTAAAATGTAAGCTAAAAACAAGTGAAACAATACAGTACATATTTTAAGACTTAAGTCTTAACTGGTTAAGAAAACTGGACGAATGGGTTCTTGCACAACACCAGAAATGAGAAACTCTCATTGAAAACAAACAACTTAAGGTCACTTTGGAACTGCAAATCACTGTCAAGGTGCCCTTACTGGCAAACTTTCTCTGTTGCTCATTATCCTCCCCTCTCACACAACTTTTATTAATGACAACTCAGACGAACAAATCAAACACCAGGATGATTTATTTATCAGAGCTGTACTCTGTAACTAATCTGGGTTCAGGGCTACAGGTCGACGCCTGATCAACACTTAAGTTTTTCTCCTATAGCCTTGCTGAAGACTCTGCAGCTCTTTCCAGCAGCCTCTGATTCACACATCTTTCTCTTCCCAGCCACCCCCCGAGACACATCATCTTCTATGTGGCTGTGCATCCAGCTCACATTTGTGCTGAAACTGTTTGTAACAACCTTTTTCCACACTTGTGAAAGGACTGTTCATGGGCATTAAAATACCTAATCTTATTTAACATACATAATCATTTTACTCACCTCAATCTGGTGGAGGGTTCATGTTACACTCTTAGAAGAAATGGTTCAATATAGATGCCTAATGAACCTGTTTTTCTATGAGGCTGTCATGCCTTTGAGATTCTTTAAAGCCATTTTATTGTACACCTGTGGATCTGACTCAATATTCATGTTTCAGTGACTGCACTGGACAGGTCATGGAATTATTTTGTCAAGTGGCACATAGGAGTTGCTATAATGCTAATATATTAGCCAGAAATGGTTTGATGCTATTGTATTCGAGTCATGCGGCATGCTCAGCACTGGAAATAAAGCATGACAAGAATCGTGAAGGGAGAATAAAGAGATTTAGGAAGAGATTTAGACTTAGATAAATGAATATAAAGAGGTATAATAAGAGATGATGAAACAACATGTGAATAAATGCTTAGCACGTGGAAACCTTCATTAGACCAAGAACTAAGATAAAGGAGTTAAAAGGAGTGTTTCCCTATACAACAGAAATCAGTGGTCACCAACCAACATTCTTCAAAATATCTTCTTTTATGTTCAGTAGACGAAATAAACATGTACTGGTTTGGAATGATATTAAGGTGTGTAAATGATGACCTATTATTCATTTTTGGGTGAACTATCCCTTTAAGAGAATCAGACTCAGACACAGTGAAGGAGGTGCAAGAAACTTTAAAGAGAGTATGGTAAAAACTGTAGTAAGATTAACACTAAAAAGGAAACGAAAGGCCTGAGGTTGACACTTTTTCAGTGAAATGAAAAGACAAAAAGTGTCAAGGGAAGTATTTTGTACAGCATTGTTCATTCAGATCAGTCTGAGCCCTTCTGCAATGGGCGCCGGTTGCTGTGATGGTCACCGTGATTTTGCCAAGTAAGACATGTTCCTGGATCAACATCTTTTGTTGATCCTGGATCAACACAACTGTCCAAAAATATAGACTAAACACAATCCCTACCCCTAAACCTAACCCTACCCATAATTTATTCCTAAAATCAGTTTGAAATGATAGCTGATTACCAAGGGTGTAGAAGCACCTAACCCTGATCGTAAGCCTAAAACAGATATTTCAGAAAAGTTATCCCTCAATTCTGATTGGTTAATTGGAATGTTGTTCCAGGATCAACAAGGATGTTGATCCAGGAACATGCTGTACTTGGTGAAATCACGGTCACCTGCTGGGATGATGTTAACATTTCTTGGTTTTCAAGAAATGTTGACATCATCACAGCGACTGGCACCCAAAACTGTATAAAACATTACAACAGAAAGCATTTGTATGAATAATGGGCACCAAACACAGCATTCTACTATATTTAGCATTGAGACGACTTGGACCTGAAAAGATTATTGTTATTCAGGTTTTCTATGGTCAATGTGTGAGGCTCAAAGAGGCACAAAATCACTTTTTTTTCCCCCCTCTGCACTTCAACCTACACCAAAAAGTTTTCCATGAGTTCTAAACTATATTATATGTTTCACCTACATGTTTGTACTAGATCATACTAACTGAACAATTTTGGAATTCTGTATTACAGCTTTTCTCATGTTACTGATAAATCACTTGTGTTGTCGTATTGTTTTGTAAATCACTTTAGATAAAAACATTTGCTTAATGAATACATGTAAATGTTAATGGATCAAAGCTCCCCTTGGTGAAGCCAGGTCCTGTGCGCCCTCTAGAGGATAGTCTTAAAGCTTAACATCAATGTAAACTTAATGAGTATCTCCTTCACATATGCGAAACAGACAAAAATGTACACATGCACACACTGGTTTCCATATTTTAAGGGGGGTCTCCATAAAGGTAATGGTTTTAAAACTGTACAAACTGTATTTTCTACCCCCTTACCCTAACCATCACACAAAACCTTCGGCATGTTTATATTTTCCTAAAAACAACAACAACAACATGTCGTTCTCTATGATTTAAAATCTGTTTTCCTCATGGGGACCAATTGGCATTACTATCCTTGTGGATACATTTGGTCCCCATAATGTAGGGCAGTGGTTCTCAAACCTCTCCATGAAGTAGCCTACCCCCAGCACTGCACGTTTTGTATGTCTCCCTATATCTGACACACCCACTTCAGGTCGTGCAGTCTCCACTAATGAGCTGATGAGTTGAATCAGGTGTGATAGATGAGGGAGACATACAAAATGTGCAGGGCTGGGGGTACTCCAGGACAGGTTTGAGAACCACTGGCATAGGGTATACAACAGGGCTGTCCAAACTCGGTCCTGGAGGGCCGGTATCCTGTAGAGTTTAGCTCCAACCCTAATTAAACACACCTGAACCAATCAATCAAGCTCTTACTAGGCATAGAAACTTCCAGTCAGGTGTGTTGAGGCAAGTTGGAGCTAAACTCTGCAGGACACCGGCCCTCCAGGACCGAGTTTGGACAGCCCTGGTATACAAGGTACACACATATACACACACACACAGGGAGAGTTAATAACTCTAATAATGACAATAATCCACTTCCTATAATTAGTTTGACATCAGTGACCTCCAAGTATAATTAGCTAAAGGAACCGAGGAGGCAGTTGTAAACAATGAAGATAAAATTGAATGGAGCGATCAAGATAAATCAGCAGGTGACAGGAAAAGCTAAGCCACAGTGAAGCTCCAATCTAGTTCAGTCCTCCATGGGGTTCATTATAAAATATTAACGTGTGATGCAGACCAGAGTTTAGGGAATGGAGAGAAGACTGATAGATTAACTCCAATTAAACCGCTCAATAGTCAGCACTGCTCAAGCTTTATCACAGTCACAATTATGGCGAAAGGTACTATCCTTTAACTGTTCCATTATGTGGAGTGTCAGGCATATTAGCATGTAGCTATGGTTGGCTAGTTTTGACACAATAAAACCACAAGTGTGTGTAGAACTTTTCATGGTAACGCTTTAGATTACAACCCGCAAAGAACTATGTAACTATACTGAATTTACGGTGTACGTTTCTGTAATTATAGTGTACTTATAAAGAACATACGTGTAGGTATAAGGGAACAATGTGTTACGTTTGGGTAATAAGGGGGTAACAACCAGATATGCAACCTGCAAAGAACTGCGTAAGTAAACTGAAGTTACAGTGTAACTTTTTTGTAATTATAATGTACCTATTCAGTACCTCCGTGTAGGTATAAGGGAATAATATGCGAAGTTTGGAGAATAAAGGGGTAACAACCTGTAAAATTACAAATCATTTATACTGTAAGTATTTTGAAACTAAGAGGTGCTTATTCTAATATTACGTGGTATGTATGGCCTAAACAACAATCTTATGTTTGGGAATGATTTAGAAAGACGATATATACTTTTTATAATTTTATATTGGTATTTTATTATAGGCGTATAGGTATTTTTTAACCATGGGGTACACATTCTATTATAAAAGGACGACATTATGGAGATTACTGAACAACAAAACTGCACATCTAGAGAAATGAGTTAATGAGTTTCTGCTATGATTTATAATTCACGAGTCTACTTACCTTATGAAAGCTTATTCGTCGATTTCAGCAACTTCTCAACACCGCTATCACCAAATAACTTTCCATGATATACCATCAAGGTTCAATGCAGCTTAAAACAAGCTTACCTCTTTCCAGCTGTACGCAGAAAAAATACATGATACATTTGTATTTCAGTGGATGTATACTGTGGTGTTTTTATAGCAAAAAAAATGTAGAGGGTTTAATTTGGCCATCGAACAATTAAATTAAAACTTTTTAGTGTGTGTTAAGGGCACTGCGCTCTGGCGTTTTTTAAGATCTGGGACAGTCTTGCGCACTTACTTCCTGTCGTGCGCACGCGCTCTCAAGTGGCCAAGACCGCAAGTGTGGGTATTTGGACAAGGCAACCTGCCTGGAAGTTTAGTAACCATAAAGACCTTGATTACTTGTTTGTGTGTTTTTAATTAGGGCTGAATCTAGACTTTGCAGGACACTAGCCTTGTCCAAATACCCACACTTGCGGGCTTTGCACTTGACCACTTGACTACTTATATGACGTATTTCCTGTATTTGGCCCAAGTGTTCAAGTGAGGATGAAGACCACAAGTGTGTGTCGAACTTTTCATTACCTGATGGGACACACTTGTAGAGTTGGACCTCTCGTGCAATCTTGGCAAAAAGTCTCATGATTTATTTCCAGAACATGATGCATGATGGGATACACTAAGCCTTGAATAGCGCTCCGGAGCGGTATTCGAGATAGTGTGCGTTAAGGGCACTGCACTTTGGCGTTTTTAAGACCTGGGACAGTCTTGCGCACTTACTTCCTGTCGTGCGCACGCGCTCTCAAGTGGCCAAGACCGCAAGTGTAGGTATTTGGACAAGGGGACTGACCCAAGATTGGACACCCCTGTAGTAAAACATATGGTGGCCCTGAAGAGCTCAACAAAATAATTCTGAAAACATTTGTTATTGTGTTTGTGGAATTGATTTGTTTTGGGATTTGAGGAGGTTTTTTTGCACTTCAGGGCTACCAAAATATCCAGAGGAAATCCTCATAATTTCATTGTCTTTATTTTTTATTTTTTTGTTAGTATAGCTGCAAATAGCTGCTAGGGTGTTATTGGTGAGCTTACTTTGCGTAAACTGACAAATAAAATGCAAAATATAAATGGGATGCATAATGTATTGGAATAAGTAAACAAACCAAGCGTGTTAAATGGCAATAGTGTTAAATTGTAAAATTCCTAAACCCGGCAACAGTGTTTCCCTCATAATCACAATCTGAGAAAAATCTGAATGTTGTGTTCTAATGAACGCTGAGCTGACAGTTTATTTTATAGGGTGATGATGTTTGCATTTATCTTCATAAATAACCAGCAAAGAACCAGTAAGTGCAAGTGCTTCACATCTTTGAAATGCTAAAGTTATGAAAAATAAAGGCATATCTTAAAAAGTAAGATAAGTAGAGTTCAAACAAGCACAACCATCATCCAAATTTCCTCTTACTTTCTTTGGCACAGAGCCGATCCTCCCTATACGCAAAATACGCAAGCTGCGTAGGGCCCCCGAAACACCAGGGGGGCCCCTTGCTCTCAAAGATGATTTAATTTGAGTGTCGTTTTTGAATTTGTCCAGCGGTTATGAAAACATGAATGATCATTTCTTTTAATGCGGTACGCTGTCACCCTTTCTATGTAAAAATCAGTCAAATCATGTCATGTGAATTTCATACAGTCTTGCTCGAGACAAAAAAAAAACAAAAAAATGAGTTGAAAGCGTACCGAGCCGCGGAAGAGTTTCTCAAGCGCTTTCCGTGAGTACGATTTGAGACAGAGTAAAACACGGACAAATTTCATTCATTCGTTCATAACCACTCACACCCCCCCACCACCGACACAGTTTTGCGTAGGGCCCCCAAAAGTCTAGGATCGGCACTGCTTTGGCACAATCATTTAACCTTAAATATTGATGTATGATTTTTGCCACAATAAGAGAAGAACGTCACTGAAGCGGAAGACCAGAAAGCCAGTTATTTTTGTTATTATGAGAAGAGAAATGAAGAATATTGCTTTTGATCAAGCGGCGATAGTGTTGCTTTCATCTGGGGGACCGTCCAGCACCGAAACCTCTCTGACCTGTACACAGTTCAGACTGACATATCTTTCATGTGGGGCGATATCGAAACCTATTTTTCCTCTGTGAATTAAAAGAGAAGCTGCTCGGCTTTTATCTGAGACCGAGTTCAGTATTTAAACCCCTCTCACCTTCAGACCTGCTCTCGCATGTTACTTTGATTTCTAATGAAGTTCCTCATATACAGTACATCCAGTTTCACCCGAAGCCATTTCAAGAAGTGGACCTTTCATTGGTTTCTGCATCCTGGTTGAATAAGTAGGAGCAGATCAATTTGAATTGCTGTTCATGTCCCTCAGGAGCTTCAAATGTTGACTTTGCAGCATGTTTTTTTTATTTTTATAGCATGTACATTAGTTATTGTTTTTTTTAACATGTTTAAATATACTGGAAAAATACGGGGGTACCAAAATATAAAACGGTACAATCCCAGACATTATGCAAATTGTAGTGCTTTACAAGTGATAGAAATGGTGAATTATGTAACAGATATCACTTGATATCCTTAGTTCACTGAAACTGTTGTAAAAGTGGCATAAGCCATTACTTTGCATACAGACCAAACAAAACAGTGAACCAGCCTGGAAACAATACCATTAGGTGTGTGTCGCTTCAGGAGGAAATCATCAAACCTCCTGTGCTCATCCCAAACAAGGTGATCGACAGGTGTATATTGAAAGCTATATATAGGTTGACTACCTTCATGAATACACATTTCCCTAATACTTTTAGAACACATTTTACCGCATTATTAGGATACATGTTTCCTATACATTAACCTAAAAATTACTCACCCAATTCTGACTAATTACTCGCCCAAAATTACTATGTTTTTTTCCCTTTTCACTAATCAACATTTGTATGTTACAGTAGATTTTAAGTGTTTGATAAAATGAAATAAATAAACTGATAATGTGATATTGTACAACCGAGGCTCAATGAAAAATGTGCCTGTGTTCACACTTTAGCAAAATGATACTATGCTGACTTTTGCACATTTCTGGACACTTCCAAAGTGAAATGTCTAGCGAGTGACACCAAAATTGCGTCCAGGTTTATCCAAATGTGAATCTGGCAAAGTTTTATTATGTTGATTGTTGAATCAACATAAAATATCAGAAAAGCCATACACCTGGAGCTGGTTGCATGCAAACATGAAACTGTATTAGGTAAACGTATATAAGGTAAAAGTGTTTTGAAGTCATAACATAGTATTGTGCAAGGAACTATGAGAAAATATGTCTTTATTAATCAATTATTTTCCGTGTAACCATAATTTAAGTGAAAAGAATTCACTGCAGTGAATTCTATGTATGTTTTTGGAGTTTTGCAAAATGTAGGTTCCAATAAGCCTACAGTATGTTTCAAGGTCAGTATTTACCATTGATCAAAAAAAAAAAAAATGCTCTATGGAATTCAAAATCCTCACTGTGTCTCACTGCTGACAGAAATATCAACTCCCAAACTGATTAAAATGAGGACTGAGGGCTAAATAAAGTGGATATAGACATTAGATGGTTGTTTTAATCTCAGCAACTTCAACAGATGCACAAAGAGACTGACCCAATTTTTACAGCTTTCTCAGGTTAATGAAAATTGCTAAACATGTGTTAAAGGGGTCATATGATGTTGCTAAAAAGAACATTATTTTGTGTATTTGGTGTAATGCAATGTGTTTATGCGGTTTAAGGTTAAAAAAACACATTATTTTCCACATACTGTACATTATTGTTTCTCCTCTATGCCCCGCCTTTCTGAAACGCGTCGATTTTTACAAAGCTCATCGTTCTGAAAAGCGAGGTGTGCTCTGATTGGCCAGCTATCCAGTGCGTTGTGATTGGCTGAATACCCTCAAGCGTGTGACAGAAATGTTACGCCCTTACTATACTGTGTTTCCATCATACAGTCTATCGTTTCCATGTGTCCTGGCGCGACGAGATAAAACCCATTACAAACGAGGCATTTGTTGCATCCAGTGGGGACATAATTACTGATTATAATGACGTTGCGTATCGCGCCGCATAAACATAAAACCATGTCTGCATTTGTCATCGGAGAAATTACAAACAACAAGCCCTACTCTACACCGCCCAAAAAACTCGCTTTAAATATAAAAAAACGTACTTACAATCTGTGAGTCAGAACAGCCGGCATTGAAAGCTACTATCCCAGGAAACAGTCCGCCTTAAAATGCGTTGCACACACACACAAATATTTGGTTTGAACTGTTCTGGAACAGTGTTGTAAATACAACTTAACCACTGATTTCTAGTCGTGACCTCTTTTGGAAGGCCAAACAAAGTAGTTTCGCGAGGAACGGCCGGCGGGCTAGAGTGA
>NW_015643603.1:31803-34806 GCF_001515625.1 Sinocyclocheilus rhinocerous | reverse complement strand
ATCTTGACGTAGACATGTGGGGGCGTGTTTAAACGAGGCGTTTTAGGAGGGCGTGGACAAGTCTTAACTTTTATAAAGAATATCTCTTTGGATTTGAGACTTTAGTCTTTGCAACTTTACAGATCTTCTTTATGCACCAAGAGCTTGTAACACTCCAAAGAGAAAGGAAAAATTGAAATCGCATCATATGACCCCTTTAACATACATATAGATGCTGACAGATTGTCTCGTGCTAAGTCTAATTCACTATTTCAGCTGCTACATGTGTACACAAATAAAATACAATTTTTTGCTTCTTGTCTCAAAGGGCCAGGACACACTTCACATGTCGCACATAAATCTCAAGCTGGAATGAAGCCCAGCATTTCCACTCCCAGAGAGAGCGAGTTTTTAATGATTTCTTAATGAATTTCCTCATACCCAGAGCTGGTATTAGTACAACAATAGAGTGTGAAGCAACACTGCAGCAATCGGAGCCATGCCAGTGTTTATGCTGTTTTAAGACAGACAATCATGCTGTACTTGAGCAGGCATAGACACACACAGCCACACATACTTTCACTTACATTTGCATATCTCTCTCTTTCTCACACACACACGCACACTGAAACAACTGTGTAATCACATACTTTTGCATTCCTGAATTATAATTTTTGATCTCTCGTGTTCTCGAACAGCAGGGGTCTTCAACAGGGGGTCTAAGGCGAAACCGCGGGGGCCAATTATTGTTTGATCTCAAACTAATTTTTGTGGAGAAAAAAAATAAAAAATAAAATATGCATTAAACAAAAATATAATAAGCTAAAGTTCAGTCATGACTTATTGTCCCACTTTTAAATAAAAAAGGCTACAACTGTAAAATGTACAGTTAATATTAAAATACTGTACATTCTAAATGGTGCAATGTCTTTATTCTAATGAAAATGATTTATTTTAGTGTTTCAGTTTGACCTACACAATAACATACATCAAATATGACTTTCATGACTTTTTCAAACATCAGCACTCATGAAAAAATATACAGTAGATGGGTTGACATTTAAAAAAAAGACAAATACACATTTCCCTAATAATTTTTAGAAAACATTTTACTGCAACAGATTACATGTTTAAAATGAAATTAATCTAAAACCAATTATTCACTCTTATAATTCCACCATAATCTTTTTTTTAGAGAGAGATTCAAAATTTTCACTAATACAACTCTTCCCACCTCTTTCAAAAATCAGGTGTGCATGAAAAGTTTTACTATTACATTGATCAATTAATACACATTTCCCTAATAATTTTAGAAAACAATGCTGTTATTCCACTTTTTTGTTCTTTGTTTTATTTGTTAAGAGTTATTAACATTGTTGTTGTTGCTTTGTTCAAATTGATTTCTTTGTATATAATGGTAAAAACTTAAAATACTAAAAAAAAAAAACTCATAGGTCATAAAATGAAAATGATTATCAGCTTACTGACATCTTTCATAATTTTTAATATCATTGCATCTCTATATGAATTTTGTCCAACAACAAGGCATTGGCTTGAAAAAGGTTGAAGACCCCTGACAGACACATAAATCAAATGCAACTGTTCCCACCTTCTTCAAACATTCAAGTCCATTCAAGTTGTGTCCTTTCCTTCTTTTGTCAGCTACTTTATTGTGTTCATAACACACTCCATTTCTATTTTATCACTATTTCTCTTTTAATAATTTTGAAGGTCATGTGATACATACTGATGATAGATGTTGGACTGTATGAAAGACCCAGAAGAACAAAGGATGCTCATCATCATCTCTCTTTTACTCTCACTCACACACATAGACTGTAAATGGGGAATTTAGATTCTAAGGGAATGTCTCCAGCGAGAGCACAATGAGCAGTTGAAGTGAAGTGAATGGAGGATGTCTGCTGGACTTATGGGTGCGTGTGTAACATTTGTAGAGTGACAAACACTTGCCACACACATTAGAGAAGTCCATGTTAATATGTAGATTATGCAAGTCATTTTCAATTGTCTGAGAACGCTAATTTGAAGCTGACAAATTTCTCACTACAGGATATGAATTGCATTGTGGAAAAAGCTGTCTTAGAACCATGCCAGATTTAATTTGAGAGAAGAGTACGCCAACGGTATTAATAGTGTCACAGTTGCACTACTGAGTGGCGTGCGGAGCAAGGAACGGCGGGAACCGAGGAGTACATCAATCCAGAGAATTTTAATTATAACAAGGAAAACTCACGTAGCACAAGAAGACATAAAAAATACTGGACGCTGAACTAAAAACAGGGAACACTATTTAAACACATGACAAGACGAGGGGATGACGAGACACACCTGTGATCAATGGAAATAAACGGGGAACACCTGGAATTAAATCAACATAATCAGGATAGGAACAGGAAACTAACCAAATATGGGCAAGGAGGGCACATGGGGAGCAAAACACACACAAAACACGGAACAAAGTCTGACAAATCGGTATCATTAGGCCAACAGTGTGGTTCGGTTTCATTCAGGGTTTTTGTGCCGGTTTGCAAGTGTATCCAAGCTGTTATTACTGTATACGCAGATTATTTTTGTAAATCTTGAATTTATTCAGTATATTTGTAAACAGACAATAAATAAATAAATAAATACATACATATATACATAAAAATAATTCATGCAAAGCAGATAAACAAAACTAAAACCGGTTGAATAACAAATAAATTACAAATACAAAAAAAGATAATAAAATAATAAAAAATAAATGCCATAATTGTTTTCAGTCACATACACTTCTGTTTGTGGTCAGTGACAGTAATGATATTTATAAGTTACAAAAATTTTTTTTTAATGATTTCTGAAGGATCATGTGACACTAAAAATTCAGCTTTGCCGTCAGAAGAATAAATTACATTTTAAAATATATTAAAATAGAAAAAGTTTTTTTTAAATTGTAGTTATATTTCATAGTAGTATTACTGATTTTACTGTATTTTTTATCTTTTATTTTATATATATATATAT
>NW_015643603.1:30618-31310 GCF_001515625.1 Sinocyclocheilus rhinocerous | reverse complement strand
AGACGAGGGGATGACGAGACACACCTGGGATCAATGGAAATAAACGGGGAACACCTGGAATTAAATCAACATAATCAGGATAGGAACAGGAAACTAACCAAATATGGGCAAGGAGGGCACATGGGGAGCAAAACACACACAAAACACGGAACAAAGTCTGACAAATCGGTATCATTAGGCCAACAGTGTGGTTCGGTTTCATTCAGGGTTTTTGTGCCGGTTTGCAAGTGTATCCAAGCTGTTATTACTGTATACGCAGATTATTTTTGTAAATCTTGAATTTATTCAGTATATTTGTAAACAGACAATAAATAAATAAATAAATACATACATATATACATAAAAATAATTCATGCAAAGCAGATAAACAAAACTAAAACCGGTTGAATAACAAATAAATTACAAATACAAAAAAAGATAATAAAATAATAAAAAATAAATGCCATAATTGTTTTCAGTCACATACACTTCTGTTTGTGGTCAGTGACAGTAATGATATTTATAAGTTACAAAAATTTTTTTTTAATGATTTCTGAAGGATCATGTGACACTAAAAATTCAGCTTTGCCGTCAGAAGAATAAATTACATTTTAAAATATATTAAAATAGAAAAAGTTTTTTTTAAATTGTAGTTATATTTCATAGTAGTATTACTGATTTTACTGTATTTTTTATCTTTTATTTTATATATA
>NW_015643603.1:23123-30519 GCF_001515625.1 Sinocyclocheilus rhinocerous | reverse complement strand
TATATATATATATATATATATATACACACACACACACACACACACACACACATATATACATATATATATACATATATATCTATATATATATAATATTTATATATACATAATCCTACCGACTGCAAACTTTTGAAGGGTAGTGTAGCTACTGCGTTTCAAGGCAAATAATTTATCACATTTTACAGTACTATATCAGGTAAACACATTTTCCTGACAACCCTAGTGTGTATACTATGCACGGAATGCAAATTTTCTGTATATATAGAATGCCGAGATGACATCTGACTAAAATATGGCAAAATAATATGAATACTGAAAAAAATTATATAAAAAAATTATACTTAATTAATAATCTAAATTATAATCTTGACACAAATGTGATGTGAAAGTGGCTCTTGAGTCACCATTTGAGGCTGTAAACAGGTCTCCCCAAACATGTGTGCCACCCCTTTCCCTCTTTCACATTTTACCATCTCTCTCAACAGAAAACGAATGTCAGTTTGATCCTGCACACACACTCGTACAGCCACAGCTGCATGAAGAAGCTCTTCCTGCCCACCTATGCCACTCTACATTTCCCTCTTTTTTATATAAGCTTTTTTTCATACACCTCTTGAGCGTAGGGCATGGTGATGTGGCGTTTCTTGTCACAGAACCTATAATATCTGTCTGCTGACATATCTTTTTCTGTCTGAGAAGCAAACATACCTCAGCCTTCCTTAAACTCATGTGTCAAGACCATTCAGCTCATTTATGTGCTAAAACACCTTCTTCCTTTTTTCCAGGTACATGTCTGTCTGCCAAGACATCGACTGTCGGGATGCTTAATTCCGCTCATCCTCTCATTAACTCTCTTATAATTGCCTCAGAGCTCTAATGTTGCCTGTCTTTTTCAGCCGAACAGCCTTTGCAGGGGCTGCGATGTCTCGATTCTGAAAATGGCATAATATACTTGTCACTTTCTGAGTGGAAAGGAAATATAGAGATTTGAAGTGAATGTGTGAGTGTGTGTCTGCCCTTCCTGAGAAACTTATTCATCCATGCTCTTTGAAGAAACCCATTACTGCCATACCCACACACAAGAGTGTTTTACTATAGTTCTCATGGGTATAACCATGTAAAAACAAAATAAGAGATGAACAGGGAAATAAAGCAAGAATCCTTGTAATAAAAACATTAGAAACCGGAGAAAGTCATAAGAGGGTTGTGTGCTTCGTGATTTTACTATAGGACCAATGAGGAAAATACTGTGAAATAAAGAACACATACGACACCACACACATATGGTATAGTAATGTGATAAATGCACGTGATATATTAAAAAAGTGATTTCTGTACCCTTTTATGAGTTGATCAAGTGTGTGATATACTAAGAAAAATGTGATTCTTTTACTCTTTTACGAGTGAACCCAACGATGTGATCCGATGTGAACCTTACCTAGTGGGGGTAAATGAGATCAAAATGGAGGAATGATGAAAGGATTAGGGTGGAGTTAAAGGTCAGAGTGAAAAAGAAAGTGAAAAGGGGAGATGCTGAATATATAGAAATGCAGAGACACAGAGTGAGATGCGTTTATGAAAGGCTGGATGGATCTGGATCAAAGCTGGATTCCTGAATCACAGTCAGAACAGCACACTAGCTGGTTATCAACATATACTGATGCAGACTTAAAGCAGCACTATGTAACTTTTGGCGCTCTAGCGGTTAATAAACAGAACTGCACACATCCCGCGGAAGAACATTCCAACCGGATCTACTTCTCAGTTTATGTCTATGGCGATTCACGCAGGTATGTGTTACTCCGCAGCGGTGACGACCCGACCAGACTACAATAGTCCAAATATAAGTACGTATTATAAGTGTACCGTAGTGATTCGGAATAAGACAAAAACACGGGTTGGAAGATGAATTCATGATGTACTCGCTCATTATATACATTTTGCAAATTTTGAACACAGAAAAAGTTACACAGTGCTGCTTTAAGACATGCCCTGTTACTTTTATATCAGTTCTGTCACAGTGCAAAATATAACATCAATATCAGGCTGTTATTACATCAACCCTTAGTCACTATGGCCCCAAGCTTCGAACCTCTCCCCCAGACAACCTACGAGCTGTCGCATGCTTTCAAAAAGGATCTGTCATCATCACTCCTAGACCAAGAGAAGATAGCAGTACTTAATATTATTCTTAAATGAGGAATAAGAGTTTGAACCATAAATTTATTTCTAAACCATCCTCCGTAATTCACAACATATATTTTTTTCCCACCTGCTTTTCTGGCAAGCACCACTAAAGAAATATAAGCAGACTATTTTTGCAGTTAGATTCTCCTTGAACTCTGTGTTGCCTACAATGGGAACTAAATCTGAGCACAGCTAATGTGTTTTGCAGTTCCTGACCTCAACATAGTACTTGCTGGGATTCAGAGTATCATGAGAGGTTGCACAAAATCAGTGTTTTTACGAGTGTTTCTATCTTAGCTTTTTGCCATCATTTCTGTTTCTTTCATTTTCTAAATGATAATTTTTTAAATGATAATTGTCTTTTTTATATATATGAAAAATGTTGACGTTTTTCTTTAATTTTCATTGAGCAGCATCAACACTGTAAAAAAAACAAAAAAAAAACCTTTCCAAATGACTGAGGTGGGACACTTCACTCCCTTTCAAATCTTATGACCTTTTGTCATGCTTTCTCTGTGCCTCTCTCCCAGTGTTTTTCACTCACAACTGTGACTTTGTCTTGTAACATTATGTCTTGTAACTTTATTTCCTGTAATTGCGACTTCAATTATCACATGACTTCACATTGCTACTTAAAAGAAATTTTCTACTGAAATGTTTTACTGAAATACCTTTTTTTCAGTAAGGCCACACTGATAATAGACTCCAATGAGTGTATTTGGGTTGTGCAAAAAAAGCCTCACAGCTCTGCACGTTTACAGAGAAGTACGCTAGTGAAATGGTGTATTCACAGCATTCAACATCCCTGAAGCACGCCTGAGGCCACAGTAATAGTCACGTGTAACGAATCAGCTCATGGGAAATATGAATAATTAGCCTCTTGCCCTGGGACATGCAGGGATTTTCCCTGCTTTGCATTCTTTTGGCCAATAAACCCAGTGATATCAGCGTTGGTTGCCATGCAACCAGGAGCCTGTTCGGCTTCCTGGGGTGTTACGCATTTCGGGGGGGAAGAGTTCATGGGTCCTCATATGGCTTGTTAACTGAGGGGGTTACAGAGTATTTGTTAAATATAAAAACAAAATATATATTGTGTGTTTGAGTGGTCCAGACGCTACACACGTGTTGCAGGTCAGAGCTGCTGGTGCTATTCAGAGCATTTCATTATCTTAAACTTGGGCTGAGGCACGTCACCAAGGGCAAAAGGACTCTGACTAACTACCGAGAAATGAAGTCAGAGAACAGTAAGCTGTGTCAGCGAGATCCTTAACAAATATTAGAATTAGTGACTTTCAGCCTCTCGTAGAGAAATATAGACATAGATACACACACACACACACACACACACACACTAGGTCCCCACCGTGACACGAGTCCCCATGAGTCTGTGTGTAGTCAGGTTTAAGTCCCCACCAGGATATATAAACCAGTACACACACACACACACACACACACACAGTCGTCAGTGGGACTTTAATGCTAATTTCAACTCCTTCAAGGATCTGTCAACCATGTACGGGCTTTTGGCAAACAAATGCCACCACCTTCTCACTCTTACCTTCTATCAGTCTTTCTGTCATTCTTTCTCGTAGTCCTCATCTTTCTTCTCTTTGTCACTTGTCATTACTGTCTGTAAATGCCAGCTGATAGAGCAGCCATAAATCCACTCCTGCCCTGCGCACCTGTCAAATTCATCTTCTTTTGTCTCACACACAAAGAAAAGAGAAAAAAAAGTCTCTTAAAAGATACATTTTAAAGTATCGATTCATACCTACCTAACATACCTACCTTGTTCCAAACCTGTTTGACGACTTCTGTGGAATGCAAAAGATATTTTTAAAAAAATCCCTCTGCTTTTTTGTCCTTACAATGAAAGTCTAATTCTAATGGTGACTTTCATTGCATGGACAAAAACAGCTGGAGGAAAAAAACAACAACCTTGATATATACAGCTTTGGAACGACATGAAGGTGAATACAGTTGTTTACAATCATTTTTGCTCTAAGCTCAAAACAGTCATTATTTGTAACGCAGGCTGTCCAAAAATGTTCAAAACTTTGCATATTGTGTTCTTTCATTATAATAGACGGTTGACTAAAAGTGCAAAAGCTATCACAGGTAAGCTTCTTTGCATAATAAAATAACCAGTCTGTCATATTCTCTGCTTCTCTTGTGGGTTTATACAATGTGCTGCCACTCTGATGAAGTCAACAGACTAATTAAGACTAAAGAAAACTTGTTTCCCAAGGGCAGCCTCTCCAATCCGCTGCTAATTGAATCTAGGGAGTGCGAGTGATACACAGCCAGATCAGATGTGATAGCACATTCCTGGATGAGGCTGAGACAGTCTAAGGCATGAGAAGTGAGATAGAGGCTTGATACCCATCGTGATGTAATGGACAAGTCATTGCAGACCTCTAGTTACTTACTGAGAAATAAATGAACTAGAGAAAGAAAAAAAGAAATAGAGAAAAGCACTGCTCTGACAAAAAGAAAAAAAAAATCTAGGGATAATGTAATAGAGCACTTAAGACGGGTGTACACTGTGTGATTTTGTTTTTTCCTATCCTGTATGATTGCTTGTCAGAGTACGCAATATGACCCAGGTGGGATTTTGGTTAAAAAGCAAGACAGACTGTACGATATCAACATTCTTTTATGTCAGAAAATATATTGACTTATATAGACTCTGGTCATGATTCACAGCGTTGACTGGGTGTCCTCTTTGAAAAAATGGTTCAGTTTACCATCCATTACCACAGTACCAAAGTATAACAGTACCATTCAAAGGTTTGGGGTTGGTAAGATTTTTTAATGTTTTTGAAAGAAGTCTCTTATGCTCCATGGCTACATTTATTTGATCAAAAACACAATAAAAACAGTAATACTGTGAAATATTATTACAGTTTAAATAACTCTTTTCTATTTGAATATATTTTAAAATGTAATTTATTCCTGTGATGGCAAAGCTGAATTTTCAGCAGCCACTACTCCTGTCTTCAGTGTCACATGATCCTTCAGAAATCATTTTAATATACTGATTTGCTGCTCAAGAAACATTTCTTATTATAAATGAATGAATATGAATACAAAGTTGACAAGAACAGCATTTATTTCAATTTCACATTTTTGTAACATTACAAATGTATGTAATGCATCATTGCTGCATAAAAATATTAATTTCTTTCAAAATAAATAAATAAATGACTCAAATTTGGAATGGGAGTGTAATACTTTTTAATTTTGTCTAAATCAATATCTTATCTCTCGTCCATTTTTCAGTGGAGACTTATCTGGTGAATTGCACAAATCACTTTCAGGAAATTGCATCGGTATCTACACTAGAGGCTGACATTTTTTTTTAACAAAATCACTATTAATCACGTGATTGGGACGGGACAGGAAAAAATGTCAGCGGGAGTGGGCGGGACCGGGAATCGTAATAACACTATGATACCCAACTTTATACACAAATATACCTTTTATATAAATAAACTATAAACTGTATATTTTAATTTTGAACTCAATTCTAGTTGCCCTGTCTCTTTATGCTCTCCTCCTGTTTGCTTTTGTGTGGCTGGTTAAATGAATGACGTAAGCAGTCCGTGACGGACAGATCGTTAACGGCTGGTCTATGTAACATAGTGTACATCGGGCAGGACATCCAAACGCTCACCTATGATTCATCGACCTCAAATATGACTTTTCATCTGAAAGATGTATGTAGTAACAACTTTACATGGCTGCTCAATCTAATGTTAACCTAGAGAAATGTGCGCTATTCAAGTGTCTGTGTGTAAGCTGAACAGCAGCGCTCTCACGGGACAGATGGAGACGCCGGTGCGCTCACTTGCTCTTAAAATACTCCGTAATTTTTGGTCATACAGAGAAAAGTAAAACATCTTTCGAATCTGTAAAAACTCTACGTTTATTTGTGTGCACTCAGAATAACAACGAAATGTTGGGCTTCTGTAAAATAATGAAAGCAAACAGGATGCGCTTTCTGCCGTCTCGGTCTGTGAACTTGAGCGAGAAACTTCGAAACTCCGTGTATGAAAAATAAATCTATAGAGTGAAATGTCTACTTTCAAATGAAAAAAACAAAAAACAAATCAATTAGAAAACGTGTGTGTTAGCATGGATGATTTACATGAAATTTAATGTGTGTGCAATACATGTGCTTAAGCTGGATTTCAGTTCAATAAAATAACAAAAAACTACATTATCGATTTTTATTCAACTAAAGTGGGCATGCTGTGATCTGTACTGTATTTTTTCACTGTAACTGACAGATTCCAGCCAAAAAAAACACAACACGGGAGTGGGAGGGAATGGGAGTCAATCTTCCGGGATTGGTACGGGACGGGATTTTCCCCCAGTTTTTTCGTGGGATTGGGACGGGATTTTTTTTATGGGAGTGGGACGGGAGAGGTTTGAAAATCCACTCCCGTGTCACCCTCTAATCTACACCTCTATCCAGCTGTTCAGTTGTGATGTCAATTTGTAGGCCAACCTGGAAGGCTAATTCGGCATGCGTTCCCTCTTGAATATTTTAGAATAGCAGTGAGTAAAACAGCAGTGAGTAAAAAACGCCTGTGGTTAAGAATACTTGATAACACGTCTCTAAAAATTATACCTCAAGCATACCTCGAGTGTGAATTTCGAAGCTGCTATGTTATTTTTAAATGCATTTCTTCATTTCTTGAATAGGCCTACAACTCTGAGGCAACACTGCTCATGGTCTGTGTGCTTGGCGAATGAGGAGTAATTAATTGGACAACTACTGTGGACCGTGTGTACTTTGTTATAGAACAAAACATAAAAATCTCTTCAAGTAACATTAACCACAGATCTTAATTTAGTCATAAAAACTGCTATACCAAAAACCCATAGGAAATTGCAGAGGGAAACCATGCATCAAAAATGCTAATTTTGCTACTGGTTTTATGACTACTAACATCACATTTTAGGACTACTTGTCACGGAATGCCAGGAGAGACAAGGTGAGATCCAATTGCAGTTTAATGAAAGTAACAAATGATCAAAACAGAACAAAAACGTGGCAAAAGGTAATCCAAAACATAGAGAACAGATAACACGAAGAACATGAAACAACTATGAACTAAGAATACAAAATACAATCTAGCAGCAATGACAGACAGAGTGAGCATGGTATATATAGAAGGGTTAATGAGTAAATGATAAACAG
>NW_015643603.1:20544-21150 GCF_001515625.1 Sinocyclocheilus rhinocerous | reverse complement strand
ACATTTTAGGCATTTTAGGACTACTTGTCACGGAATGCCAGGAGAGACAAGGTGAGATCCAATTGCAGTTTAACAAATGAGAACAGATACACGGTAAACTATAGACAACATCAAGATCAGGACTGAGAAGACAAATACAATGTAGTAGCAATGACAGACAGAGTGAGCATGGTATATATAGATGGGATAATGAGTAAATGATAAACAGGTGATCATGATCGGAAATAATAAACGGGTGCTACTGATCAGAACAGGATTAACAAGCAAGGGACTATGGGAAATGGAGTTTAACACATAAAACATAGAAACAGGAGAGCGCCCTCAAGTGGCCAGTCCAGGGCACCACAACCAGACACTGTGACATTACCCCCCCTCTACGGAGCGGATATCAGACGCTCCACCAGGAAACATAAAAAGTTCAGTAGGGAGGTGGAACTGAGGCGGACCAGGGGGAGGGATGGCGGGCCAGGACCATGCCAAGGAAGGGGGTCAGGGAACAGAGGTAGCCCAGGGTCTAAGAGCGGAACCGGCAGGGTGGAAGGCCAAGGCGGGGCCGGCAGGACGAACCAGCAGGGCCCCAACCATACAGGAACCCCAGCAGATAGC
>NW_015643603.1:20102-20424 GCF_001515625.1 Sinocyclocheilus rhinocerous | reverse complement strand
GGGCTCTGTGAGCTCCCGGACTGGAGCGGGCTCTGGAGTGGGCTCTGTGAGCTCCCGGACTGGAGCGGGCTCGGGCATCTCTGGGGGCACTGCAAGGGACTCAGACAGACATGACATTACCAAGTTGCGGTAACAGAGATACTCAATGAGACCCCAAAAGTCAAGAATCTTAAGCCCATCCATCTCCCGAGGAGGCACGGGGTTGTCTAAACAATCATTAAAAATCTTCTTTAAATCAGAGTCATAAAAGTTCCATCCCTACCGCAAGGTTCCAAAAGGTCTGAGCGAAACCTCCAATCTCCATCCCCTGTTGGCGAAGATC
>NW_015643603.1:17644-19827 GCF_001515625.1 Sinocyclocheilus rhinocerous | reverse complement strand
TAGCAGCAATGACAGACAGAGTGAGCATGGTATATATAGCTGGGATAATGAGTAAATGATAAACAGGTGATCATGATCGGAAATAATAAACGGGTGCTACTGATCAGAACAGAATTAACAAGCAAGGGACTATGGGAAATGGAGTTTAACACATAAAACATAGAAACAGGAGAGCGACCTCAAGTGGCCAGTCCAGGGCACCACAACCAGACACTGTGACACTACTAACATCACATGGGAGGTCATGTGCGCAAAAATGTCCTTGGGTAGATTCAACTGTGTTGCTATGTGTGCACATAACACCCAGTATGCACAAAAACAATCAGCGGGTTTTAACAGTGTATAATTCTGTTTTAGATGACATTTAAGTGAGTGCAGGGTGAACGCTTAATCTCCTGAGATATCACCGCAAGGCTAATTGTAACTATCATATTCTATATGCTCCAATTTTTTTCCAGTTGTCCTTTATCATATTACATTACATAAGTCCTTAAAAGGAATTCTGGATCATTTACAAAAGGTAGAACACATAGAAGACAAAAAGATAATTATTTCTGACCAGCAGAGCACCCAAGATGTCATATGTGTTTTACGTATCCACATACACACATGCTAGTGCCCAAACCAGGAATAGCAAAATCCACCTGGGAAAACCAAAGCAGGAATTGATGAGAAAATATATATGTGAAATCAAGCAGAAAGTGTGAAACGGAAAAGAATGAGCTGATAAATGCAGAACATAACTATGATACGGACATGAATAGATTTGCATCTACTTCAAGACTTCATGTAAAGTACCCTTCCAAAACCCACTTGAGGATCAATTTAAATATATAGTAGCTGTACAAATTAAGTGGTGTAACTTCCACTGGCTTTCGCTCCTCCATAACACAAATTACTAAAGTTTAAACCAATATCCTGATCTACTGGGATGAATATTTTCTCTTTGTCTGAGAACAAAGGTGTAATACATCTCAAAATATACTGTAGTACCATGGGTTCCAAATCATGCGTGTGTCAAATGGTCTGGTCAGGAGTCTTATCTTTCATACCTGAAGATCACTTGTCTGGTAGTTGGCACATGCTGTGAAAAAAAAGAGTCGCTCCAGCTAACATATTGGCTGTTTAATTGCAGCTGTAAGGGTTTGTGTACACACAACCAATGCAATTCAGTGCTGCACAGCTGCTCAGGTAAGAAAAATAGATTGTGGGTGGAAAACAAGATTTATTGGTAACACTTTAGAATAATGGTCCATTGTTAACAAGTAACTATAAGTAGTACTACATTAACACTTTACTTAATACTATTAACTAATAGAGATTGCGAACTATGACCAATTAATAAAGAATAACCAATTAATTACTAATCACAACAGTAACGTCTTAAAAGTGAACAATTGGATTCTTTGTGGAAACTAAATTATGAATATGATATCCCCCAAATAATTTGGCTACAGGTTGAAATTGTGACTACTTACCAAAGGATGGATGTTCTCTGTTTATTTCAAACAAAAACATAGAATAATAATAAAAATAATTCATTTAAAAATGTTAATAATTAGGAAGTGATTGAATTAGTTCACAATTATGAGCTCTAGTTTGCGTCAGATCAGTATGTCTCAGACTCCAAAAGACCTATACCTTTAGTGACAGTAGGCTGGGGAGGACTTTTCTTGAATATAAATAATGATGTTCTCTTGACAAAAACAATTCACATCCTTAATGAAGGCATCGACTGCATTTATAATGTGTTAAGCACAAAACCGCATATTCCAGATTACAGTGTATAGTAAAATATCACTAGTGCCTCACACAAATGTATGTGTCAGATATAAAATATGTTAAATAACTTATTAAATTACTTAGTAATTACTGAGTGGTTAAGGTGTTTTTCACTTTAAAATAATGGTCCAGATCACTAGTAGTTCCTGCAGGCTGACAAGGTAACGCTTGAGTAATTAGTGAGAGGCTAATGTATTTTTCACTTTAAAGCTAAAGTGCTACTAAGGAACTACTAGTGATCTGGACCATTATTTTAAAGTGAAAAACACGTTAACCCCTCAGTAATTACTCACAAGTAAATTAATAAGTTATTTAACATATTTTATATCTGACACATACATTTGTGTGAGGCACTAGTGATATTTTACCAGACACTGTAATCTGGAATATGCGGTTTTGTG
>NW_015643603.1:12270-16657 GCF_001515625.1 Sinocyclocheilus rhinocerous | reverse complement strand
TGGTCATAGTTCGCAAGTAGTTCTCAATGAGGATATTTTTATTTAATAATTATCAAATATCTAATAAGGAACTACCTTTGTCCTAAATTTGCTACTACTTAGTTAATCTTGCTTCTCTATTAGTTAATAGTATTAAGTTAAGTGTTAATTTAGTACTACCTATTACTTCCTGCATAACTACTTGTTAACAACGGACCATTATTCTATTCACTCACAAGGAAAGGCCCATTTTCAGCTAGTAACCCTTCAATGTCAGCATTGTAGACCTCCATTCAGTCATAGTACCAGAGTGCCAAGAGAAGGTCATTTTAGCCAAATAGTGCCACAATAATTAGGCCAGGTATTGTGCTCTTGAGCATGGCACTTAACCCCAGGTTCTTCCAGTGTGTTTGTCCCTCTAACAGATGTAATACAAGTTGCTTTGGATGAAAACATCTGTTAAATAACTACATGTTCTCAGTCAATTTCTACATCAGCAGATCCTTCAAGATAACAGATTAGATTTACTGACAGAACAACCACATACATCTCTGGGTGCACTAAAAATCCAATATGAGTGTTCAAAACACTCACTTTATCAAAGATTCTTCATGCACCTTGATTTATCAGCCCTGCTATCAGTGATGTTTACTTCCATAAAATATTTGATTCTGAATGGACATATGAGGTAAAATCACATGGGAGGTTGCATTTCTAAAATATTAGCAATCTGTCAGGCTATACTTACAGATGACCACAGACAAAATTGTATATACAATACATTTATACATTCACATTCTGTCTGTTAAAAGAAAATTTAAAAAAAAAAAAAAAAAGAAAATTTCCTGATTATTTACCTATGTTCTGATTGTCTAGTTGACACTAGAGAAGACCTTTATTGTCCCTTAAAATCCCTTATGGATTTTGGACGGTCAAAAATTAACTATGTTGAGCCCCGTTCACTTGCATTAGATGGAGAAAAATCCTGGAATATTTAAAAATATAAATAATTAGGACATTTTCATTTTTGGGTAAACTATTCCTTTAAGAACTGTAGAAATGTCAGGGAAGTCATATAAATGTAACAAAAGCTAAAGTAATCAATGTTTGGACTAAAATTGCAAATGAAAACAGATTTAAATACAAAGAAATGCATAGTCAAGTTTTGTGCTTGCTTCCTGATAGAGTCAAATTTAATTGCTAACATTGTATAATAAATCAATTCATTCCCACACTTTTCCTTTATCTTTGATGCCATTTTCACACACTTGTAATTTCTACCAATGCAGTTGCTCTCTCAATCCAAAAAGCCTCATTAAAGTCTGTATTAGGTGGTGAAGAAGTCCTTTATTTTTAGCCTCTCAATTTGTGGCCATTTACAGAGAACACATTTTTAAACACAGGGCAGTGGAATTTAATAATAATTAAAAAAAACTTTTACCTTAAGCACCACCTTTTTATAGAACGGCGTGTCATGCGTGCAACACTGCAAAAGACATGAGCGCAACTGTTAAACATGTCCGTCTTGCACGTCAACACAGAAAAAACAATGGAAAAGCAGCATAGTGAAATGCAAATCACATTCTGTGTGAACAGCTTATAGGCCTGTTTCACACCAAGAGCTCAAGCAACAGCATAACTACAAAGGGACGACAACATAAATACACACTGTTTTTGGCTTTTGCATGCCATGTGAAACATGTCATATCTTTGTGCTAAAATGTCAAGATTTAAGTCTATGCCTGGGCCCTAGAATATATGCTGCTCTGTTGTGTTGTAAGCTGTCTGATCACGTCATCCTTGTTAATGGTTGTTTGTAGCTTTTTTTGTGTGTGAATTGAATAATTATATCAAGAAAAGCATGCCCTGGGGTCTAGAGGGCAAGGCCAAACTTGTTCTAGCTTCTTTTCTTACATCCCTTTTCTGGCTTCAAAGAGGGACAGTCTATTATTAAGCACTGCAAATTGACTTGGTAATTCAGTGGCGGCTCAAGAGCATCATAGAGGAATAGCGATGAGAAACAGACAGAGAACAAGTCTTTTGAGGGTGAATGTGTCTGTGTATGTGTATGTGTGTGTATGAGCAAAAGGAGTGAGAGAGAGAGTGCCTATGAATACCAATGGTCAAGTTAGCCTGTTGACGAAACTGACAAAAAAGCGTTTGTTGAAGCCTATGGATGGTATGACTGTCTCACTCTCTCCTTCGGTTATGCACCTGCTCTTAATGAAACCACCCAAAACAAAAGCAGTGTCTCAGAGTATCATGCTGTTCAACTGCTGCTTCTTTTCACCAAACTGAAATCTACTTCTGAAACAGAATCAACACACATGAAATGACAGGAATGATATAAAAGTGATGCTTGCTTATTTATATAATGGTAAGAGACTTGCATTTGTGTGTTAGTGAGAGTTGCAGTTAGAGAGTGAGAGAGTGAGAGAAAGATTGTCTAATCAGCGTCTCATATTGCACAGGAAGACTCTTTGGCATACTCTCATTTAACTCCCTTTAGTGATTGTACTATGTAGAATGATTTGGTGACATTATTATTAGGAAGTGTGTGTATGTTGGAGGCCGGTGGAGGTCCCTGAGTTGTCTGTGGGTATTAATTACAAACCTATAGCAAATAAATGTGTTACACTGTAAATGTTGTACGAATAACAATTTCACACTATAGACTAATTACTGTCTACTAAATATTATCTAATATTTTTGTCTAATTACTGACCTTTCCATTTAGGTAAATAAACAAATCTTCAGAAATGTCTAAGAAATATCTCATTCTTTGTGGTTTGAAATGTCATCAAAGCCTAATTTAGGGCTGGGCGATATAGCTAAAAAATGTATCAACGATATAATGTTTCATATCGTTCGGTATCGATAATTATTGACATTTTTTATAACCTTTTTAAAACTCAGTGGCGGCTCAAGAGCATCATAGAGGAATAGCGATGAGAAACAGACAGAGAACAAGTCTTTTGAGGGTGAATGTGTCTGTGTATGTGTATGTGTGTGTATGAGCAAAAGGAGTGAGAGAGAGAGTGCCTATGAATACCAATGGTCAAGTTAGCCTGTTGACGAAACTGACAAAAAAGCGTTTGTTGAAGCCTATGGATGGTATGACTGTCTCACTCTCTCCTTCGGTTATGCACCTGCTCTTAATGAAACCACCCAAAACAAAAGCAGTGTCTCAGAGTATCATGCTGTTCAACTGCTGCTTCTTTTCACCAAACTGAAATCTACTTCTGAAACAGAATCAACACACATGAAATGACAGGAATGATATAAAAGTGATGCTTGCTTATTTATATAATGGTAAGAGACTTGCATTTGTGTGTTAGTGAGAGTTGCAGTTAGAGAGTGAGAGAGTGAGAGAAAGATTGTCTAATCAGCGTCTCATATTGCACAGGAAGACTCTTTGGCATACTCTCATTTAACTCCCTTTAGTGATACCCTCTTTGCTCTTAAGACTCTATTACCTCTTCTCTCCATGGAACACTTTATTCTGCACTAAAGGGACAAGAGCTGGCCCAGACCCAAAACATCTACTCAGCAAAGCTGCCCCAAATCCGAGCAAGATATATGAGCCATTTCCCCCGAAATGATCAGAAATAGCAAGTCAGTTTTCACCACATTGCACCAACTACAGCAGGCACTTCGATTGTTTTGGAAAACGTCCTTAAATAACTAATATATTGGCACACTGTGTCTCACAGGCAGAGAGGGTGGAGAATATATATATATATATATATATCTTGTCTCCCGAGGCCACAGGAGGGCGCAATGAGCAAAATTATGCAGCACATAATGTCAACGCAGGGAAATAACTGTCTATAAAAAACGTGCATTAGGCCCTACGTCTAAATTAACTCATATAAATCAAATATATATTGCATAAACATATTATGAACAAAACAGCATCATTGCTTAATACAAAGAGCCGAATCGCCCATCATGGAGATTGCATTAAAAAACATAAGAGACGCAGTGAAAAGGAATAAACCTCCACAAGTTCGCGACGCGTTTTCTAAAAGTTTAAACTGTTTTAACTTTGCATGGCTACATCTCTTGTGTGAGACGCGAGTGCAGCAGTCATATTTGTCCGTCTAAATATGCGCTGAATATGCGTTCTGTGTGAATGGCTTGGTTTCGGTTTTCACCTAATCAAGATCTTCTCCGCATTGAACTTCTATATTACTCTAATATTTTGAATGCATAACACAGCAGCAGCGCATCTCGTGGGGCTAGACCAGGGGTGGCGAACTCCGATCCTGGAGAGCCACAGTCCTGCAGAGCTCAGCTCCAACCCTAATTAAAACTGACCTGCCTGTAGCTTCCTAGTAACCCTTCAGGCCTTGATTATCTTGTTCAGGTGTGTTTGATTAGGGTTGAAGCAAAACTCTGCAGGACT
>NW_015643603.1:11766-12200 GCF_001515625.1 Sinocyclocheilus rhinocerous | reverse complement strand
TGGGCTAGACTAACAAAACATTAAAATGCAACAACATCACTTACATCATCATCACCGCATCTCACACTCCTAACATTCAAATGCAAATGTTTATTTTAAAATCGACTAATATTATTATTTTTTATTCACAATCTCCTCATCACAGGCAGGCACAGCACTCAGTTCAGCATGTGTTCGTGTTTGGGTGAGCTGTCTGCGTCACTCATAGCACGTGCCTATATCGTGCGCTATATCAGAACATTTTTAACATCGTTATCGAAGAAGGTGTAGGGGAGAGCGGGGCACAAAGTAACACTTTTTGAATTTCTCAGTTTGTGTAAATCCACATGGGGTTCAGAGTATATATTTTTTTATCCACAGTAATTTCACACTTGTCTAGTACAAATATGTCGCTTTGTTTCATAATTACAGTGTATACGTTTTTCTTTATTTAC
>NW_015643603.1:7403-11345 GCF_001515625.1 Sinocyclocheilus rhinocerous | reverse complement strand
ATTAAAGTAAATAGTGTGAATTACATCGCTAATGTCACAGAATAGCAAGGCAGGGCACATTGTAACGCAGTGTTACAACGTGCCCCATCTGTGCAACTGTCTTCTGATAGTTAGCGAAGCATTAAAAAAAATAATCTAAACTGATAAATAACAGATTGGAGATTAAAATAATAGCAGATTTGTCTAATTTTAAATGAGTAATAAAAACTGAGATGAAAAATGTACTTAAGCCAGAAATATAATTTTACCACGGTAAAATAAATGTTCAGCGATATCTAAAAAAAACTTTTGAATTTGTGCACTTTTTTTCTCTATATAATGTTGATATGTTAACTAGTAAATGCTGAAAATTTGGTTATGCTAGCATGTGTGGAAATATTTAAACTATGTGTGTGTGATGATCAGTCCACTGAAGGCGAGTTGAAGATGAACCCAAGTGCAGCTTTATTTACAATGTGAAATCCAGAATCCAAACAATAAACACAGACTTGACATGACTTGACTTGAACAGACTAGACTAGATTAGACTAGACTTGACTATGACTTAAACACTAACCGACAGCAGGATAAATACATTCAATACACGACAAGGAACAAAGGCAACGACATGGCTACTTATAGCAAACAAAGAGGGTCACATGACATGAACAAACCAATGGGAAACAAGACACATGACCTGGACAACCAATCAGAACATGACACAATGAACAGAGGAACCAATAGCATGAAGACAAGAGGGCAAGGGAAGCATGACACTAACAGCATAGTTAAAGACAGTTCATCATTGAATTCAGTGATGTCTTCATTCAGCTCAGTTCAGTTTAAATAGTATCTTTGCAATCATTTGCAATCAAGTCAACAATATCGCTGGAAATGAAGTGTCCCCAACTAAGCAAGCCAGAGGCGACAGCGGCAAGGAACCAAAACTCCATCGGTGACAGAATGGAGAAAAAACCTTGGGAGAAACCAGGCTCAGTCGGGGGGCCAGTTCTCCTCTGGCCAGACCAAACCAGCAGTTCAATTTCAGGCTGCAGCAAAGTCACATTGTGCAGAAGACTCATCTGGTTCCTGTGGTCTTGTCCCGGTGGTCGTCTGAGACAAGGTCTTTACAGGGGAATAACATCTGTATCTGGTGTTCATCTAGTTGTCCTGGTCTCCGCTGTCTTTCAGGGCTGTAGAGGTCCTCTCTAGGTGCTGATCCACCATCTGGTCTGAATACGTACTGGATCCGGGTGACTGCAGTGACCATCTGATCTGGATACAGACTGGATCTGGTGGGTTGTTTCAGGGTTGGCATCATCTGAGGTCCTCTGAGGGGTTGGCATCATCTCTTCTCAGGTGTTCTGGATCCAGACTGAAGCTTGTGTAAATCCTAGTTACCACGGGATGTCAATCCTGTGGCAAAAACAGAGAAACAAATAGGGACATAATTAGCGTAGCTGCTGTTCCAACCAAGCAAAATTTATTTGTTTAACCCAAACTAAAGAATAATAATGTGCATTTGATCAGATATAACTGCAGTACAAGATTATGATATGCATTATTTGAATGCTTGGCCAAAGAGATGTGTCTTTAATCTAGATTTAAACAGAGAGAGTGTGTCTGAACCCCGAACGTTATCAGGAAGGCTATTCCAGAGTTTGGGAGCCAAATGCGAAAAAGCTCTACCTCCTTTAGTGGACTTTGCTATCCTAGGTACTACCAAAAGTCCAGAGTTTTGCGACCTTAGGGAGCGTGATGGATTGTAGCGTGGTAGAAGACTAGTTAGGTACGCAGGAGCTAGCCCATTAAGGGCCTTATAGGCAAGTAATAATATTTTGTAACTGATACGGAACTTAATAGGTAGCCAGTGCAGAGACTGTAAAATTGGGGTAATATGATCATATTTTCTTGACCTGGTAAGGACTCTAGCCGCTGCATTTTGGACTACCTGTAGCTTGTTTATTGAAGATGCAGGACAACCACCTAGCAGTGCATTACAATAGTCCAGTCTAGAGGTCATGAATGCATGAACTAGCTTTTCTGCATCAGAAACAGGTAACATATTTCGTAGTTTGGCAATGTTTCTAAGATGGAAGAATGCTGTTTTTGTAACATGGGAAATATGATTTTCAAAAGACAAGTTGCTATCTAATATAACACCCAGATTTTTGACTGTAGAGGAAGTAACTGTACATCCGTCTAGTTGCAAATTGTAATCCACGAGATTCTGTGTACTGTCTTTTGGTCCAATAAGTAATATCTCTGTCTTATCCGAGTTTAATAGGAGAAAATTATTGGTCATCCAATCTTTTACATTTTTAACACATTCTGTTAGCTTAGATAATTTAGAAGTTTCATCTGGTCTTGTTGAGATATATAGTTGAGTATCATCTGCATAACAGTGGAAGCTAATCCCGTATTTTCTAATAATATTACCAAGGGGCAACATGTATATCGAAAATAGCAGAGGACCTAGGACAGATCCTTGTGGCACTCCATATTTTACTGGTGATAATTGAGATGACTCCCCATTTAAATGAACAAGGTGGTAGCGATCGGACAGGTAGGATCTAAACCATCTTAAAGCCTGCCCTTGAATACCTGTATAGTTTTGTAATCGATCTATGAGTATGTCATGATCTATAGTGTCGAACGCAGCACTAAGATCAAGTAAAACTAGCAATGAGATACAGCCTTGGTCTGACGCAAGAAGCAAGTCATTTGTAATTTTAACAAGTGCAGTTTCTGTGCTATGGTGGGGCCTGAAACCTGACTGAAATTCTTCATAGAGATCATTTTTTTGCAGGAAGGAGCGCAATTGAGCGGACACAACTTTTTCTAAAATTTTAGACATAAAAGGAAGATTTGAGATGGGTCTGTAATTTGCCAGTTCACTAGGATCTAGTTGTGGTTTCTTAATAAGAGGCTTAATAACCGCCAGCTTGAATGGTTTTGGGACGTGACCTAAAGACAACGACGAGTTAATAATATTGAGAAGCGGTTCTTCTGCTACAGGTAACAACTCTTTTAGTAATTTAGTGGGTACAGGATCTAACAGACATGTTGTTGGTTTAGATGCAGTGATACGTTTATTTAGCTCTTCCTGTCCTATAATTGTAAAGCACTGCAGTTTATCTTTTGGTGCGATGAATGAAGCTGAAGTATTATACGCTGTAGAATCTACATTTGTTATTGTATTTCTGATGTTATCTATTTTATCAGTGAAGAAATTCATAAAGTCATTACTATTAAACTGTGAGGGAATATTTAGATCGGGTGGTGTCTGGTTATTTGTTAATCTAGCCACTGTGCTAAATAAAAACCTTGTATTGTTTTGGTTATTTTCTATGAGTTTGTGGATATGCTCGGCCCTGGCAGCTTTTAGAGCCTGTCTATAGCTGGACATACTGTTTTTCCACGCAATTCTAAAAACTTCCAAGTTAGTTTTTTTCCATTTGCGCTCAAGACTACGAGTTTTTTTTCTTGAGAGAATGGGTATTGCTGTTGTACCATGGCGCAGTACGTTTTTTTCTAACCTTTTTCAATTTGATGGGGGCAACAGCTTCTAATGTATTAGAGAAGATAGTGCCCATGTTGCTAGTCATTTCGTCTAGTTCATGTGTACTTATTGGTACATAGAGCAGTTGAGATAAATCAGGCAGGTTATTTGTGAATCTGTCTTTGGTGGCTGGAACAATAGTTCTGCCCTGACGATAACGCGGAGCCATGTAGTTAATATCAGTAATATGCAGCATGCACGATACAAGGAAATGGTCAGTAACATCATCACTTTGAGGTACGATATCTATATCAGTAAGATCAATTCCATGCGATATAATTAAATCTAGCGTATGATTAAAACGATGAGTGGGCCCGGTGAGAAACCAACGAAACCAACGCTGTAGTCCAAACGAGCCGTTCGTTGTAGTTCTTGAAAAGGGATTTTTAAAATCTCCCTTT
>NW_015643603.1:6855-7381 GCF_001515625.1 Sinocyclocheilus rhinocerous | reverse complement strand
AAAAAGTGAAAAAGCATAATAGGACCCCTTTAAGTTGCAAATCAACTGGAACCTGCAAATGGATTATTTGTCTGCATTGAATATGATCTTTACAATGTGCAGTGGCGCACCTGCGTAAAACGTTTGTGAATGACTCTGTACTGCAGATTTCAAGTATTAAAACATTATCGGTACACAAAAGCACTTGAAGTACCAATAAGTAAGTTACCATGTTTTACCTTGGAGTACCGTGTAAATACCATGGAGCATGAACATGGTAACTGTTCAATATGATGGCGTGGTGGCCATCTTGGCCAGGGAATCAGGCTTAACGTGAGCAGACTCTGGCTTGGCAGACGTGACGTGAAGAGGACTTGGCGTAGCAGACATGACGGGAGCATGCTCTGGCTTGGCTGACATGACGTGAAGAGGCGCTGGCTTGGCAGGCATGATATGAGCAGGCTTTGGCATAGCAGGCATGACGTTAGCAGGCTTTGGCATAGCAGACATGACGTGAGAAGGCTGTGGCTTGGCAGACATGACGTGA
>NW_015643603.1:4843-6482 GCF_001515625.1 Sinocyclocheilus rhinocerous | reverse complement strand
TTGTTCAAGTGACCAGTGTGGGGTATTGCGTGGCATTAACTGTGATATGTTTCTTTCCAAACCAAAACGGAAAATGTCTTTCAGAAAGGTATTGTTAAAAGCCACCTGGTAGCACAGTTCACAAAAATATGGCACATATTCCTCAACTGAGCGATTACCTTGACAAAGGCGAACTAGGCGATCTGCTGGGTTCATTTTTGCAGTTGTGTATTCTGTAATGATCAGTCCACTGAAGGCGAGCTGAAGATGAACCCAAGTGCAGCTTTATTTACAATGTGAAATCCAGAATCCAAACAATAAACACAGACTTGACAGACTAGACTAGACTTGACTTGACTATGACAAACACTAACCGACAGCAGGATAAATACATTCAATACACGACAAGGAACAAAGGCAACGGCATGGCTACTTATAGCAAACAAAGAGGGTCACATGACATGAACAAACCAATGGGAAACAAGACACATGACCTGGACAACCAATCAGAACATGACACAATGAACAGAGGAACCAATAGCATGAAGACAAGAGGGCAAGGGAAGCATGACACTAACAGCATGAAACAATTACAAAATAAAAGACATGAAAACATGAACATGACAAAACCCAAAACATATCTTACAGTGTGTTACAACTTACCCCGCGTTACTATGTGCCCCGCGCTCCCCTACCGTCGATAAATATCAATACCATTTTATCGCCCATGCCTAGCCTAATTCATGTTAACTGATTTCTAATTGCAGCTCTTATAGTTCAACAATTAATGAAAATTGTCATTATTTACTTATCTCCATGTTGTTCTAATCCCTTGATTTTCCGTAAAAGGAAAGTGCATGGTTAAAAATCCATGCTCCAAAAGTAATACGACAGGTCTGTGTGAGGAACAGACCGAAATTAATAAGTGTTATTAATAAAAGTTAGTGAACACAATAAGTCATTTAATAGCTGCGCTTTCATCACCCTTCAGATTGCACGAATTGGAATTGCGAATTGAAAATATGCACAATGGAAAAACATAAATTTTGCAAAAACTCCCATATATCGCGAAAAAGTTTTCACACTTGAATGAGGTGGTTTTTCAGGCAATTTGAAAAACACCTCATACGTGGCCGTTCTCAAGTATAAGGGGTTTTCCTTGCCATTAATGCTTGGATAGCTAGCAATGCCTGGTTCGTGAATGATTCACTCTTGGAGTTGAATCTTTTCAATGAATCGTTAAACTTGTATGAAAAGCTAATTCACATGCTAAATTGTTTCGAGCTGGATCTTGCTTAGGAAAATATTAACCGTAAACATTAAACAATGAGAACCCTAGATTAACTGGATATTTAAAGGGGTTCTATTATGCTCTTTTACAAATTCTTGATTTTGTTTTGGGGGTGTACTAGAACATGCTCTCATGCTTGGTGGTTCGAAAAACGCATTATTTTTCACATAATTTACATTATTAAAATACCTTTCTCCCCAGGCTGGCACAAACGGCTCGATTAGTCCGGCTTTGATGAAGGTCCACCTTCCGAAAAACAAAATGTGTTGTGATTGGTTAGCTGTCCCAGTGCGTTGGGATTGGCGAACAGCTTAGACGGTGTTTCAGTACTGCAACGCCCCTTGCTCCGTCTTTCAACAAAAGCTTTTG
>NW_015643603.1:0-2579 GCF_001515625.1 Sinocyclocheilus rhinocerous | reverse complement strand
TGACCTCTCAGGGTCAGCTGTCTGTCAATTCTAAGAACGTTAATTTCCTGGTTAAGGGAAATAACTTTCTTACTGTACAATTCTACAAAGAGCTTGTAGCATAAATCTGCATGATTAAGTGACTCCAGTTATGAGCAAACAATGAACAACGTCAAGTGTGATACAAGTAAGGCTTTATTAACTACATAAACACTTAAACTAGTCTAACATACTACATAAACACTTAAACTGGTCTAACATACACATACACACACACACGCATACAGTTGGTATAGGAAAGGGTTGACGCTTAAGTCAGTAAAGAGGAGGGAGAATAAGAATATGAAGTTATGGAACCATTTGCATATTCAGCAGATCTACCGCCTGAAGGAAACATCAGATTCTTAGTTCAAACACACCTTTGTAAAAAGGTGCAAATGATACCTAATGTATCAATTAATAAGACTAAGTTTGGATACTTGCATGTCTCGTCTGTCTGAAAGAGAGGTTTGATGCAATCTGAAGGTTCAAGTTGATCTTTGCTGAAGTTGGTTGATGAAAAAGAACCAGTTTGCGTCAGAGAATCTTGGTGAATGGAAATTCAAGGCCGAAGGCCTGGCACAAAACTTTAGGATGTCCTGGAGCGTTGTAGCTCACATCTTCTCAGAACCTAACAGAACCACCGACTCTGGGCGGGTCACTGAATGTGAGGCCTTTAAAGTCTGCGAAGATTCCCGCCTCTCAAAATGGGCTTGTCCAATGAGAAGGCTGACGTCCCAAGTGGGAGTTTTGAGATACTGGGGAGTTTTATGACTCTTTGTGTGGAAGCATGGTAATTTGCATATGGAACTTGAATCGAAATTACTAAAGATTCTCAGGACACTAATATATTGCCTATGTACCAACATATAATATACACTCTCGTTTAGATCATCAGAAGACTAATTCATAGATACTAAACATGGTAGGGTTACATATATGTAAGATGACATGAATGAGTGTTTCGATCATAAGCCTGCATAAAACAGTATAAAATCTCAAAGACAACATACACGATGACCTGAAGGGTATGTGTGTTCATTCAAAGAAAGGTTTTCCTATGGATTAATTAGAAAAGAGTCCATTTCTACTGTGCACTGTGTCTTTCCTATGGAAATTGTAGTGAGAGGGGTAATTCTCAACATGCCATTAGGTCGTAAATGGATCTGGTCTAGCAGAGGTGTCGTGGTTGCCATGGGGACCAGGGGGGGGGCTGGTGTCGTTGCAGACATCCTGGCATCCAGTTTATTGGGTGAGGGGACTGTGACGATTTGTTAATCTAATGAATAACTGATTTGTTAAATCAAATGAAAAATTGTGTGTTTGATTGGTCCAGACGCTACAAATTTCCCCCTTTCGAACGTTGTTGTCCGTCCAATAGACAACAGCGAGCGACGTTGAAGGTGCAGAACAATCTAACACACACCTGTCACTCACGGCTGGGAGACAGTGGTGGCTCTCTGGCTGTTGGTGCCTCCAGGAGTGGTTGTGGTGCCGTGGTGGATGCTGTCAGGTGGTGCGCTGTGGTGATGTAGGCTGTAGCAAGGTGTGGGTCCTCGAGCTTATGCAGCAGGTGTCGAGGCTGTGTCACCTGTCATCCTAGTGATGATGGCAGGAGAGCAGCAGGTGGTTGTTAGCCCTCTGTTTTGCTCAAACGTCACTAGAAATCTGATGTTTGCGGTGTTGCTTGGCTCTTGTGGCGGCACCGACTTGAGCTTGCCTGAGTTGTGTTGGTAGAGCTTTCGCTGTTGGGCATGTGGGCCCGTTGCTCAATCCAACGTTGTCTGGCTGCTTCTGGGGTGTTGACCGGTTTCAAGGGATGCTCCTCCCTTGGAGGGGTCTGATGCTGTGTTGCGTCAGGCAAGGAGTCAGAAGTTTGTTCTTCTCAGTACTCCTTAGTTGAGTTTTGTTCAAGGAGCTCTTTTGCGAGTGTCAGCATCTCCTGTAACCCAGAAGTAGGCGTGTCCAGTTGTCCTTGTGTAGCCTCCGTTCGGCACCTGTGTGAAGGGTGTGGAGGAGGATGTTGTGGTGGACTGCTGTTGGACATACCGTGGTGTTTGCAGGATGAGGATGCCTTTTTCCATGGCTTTTCCCAGTGGTTGGTCTGGAACCTGGGTCTGTTGCCATGGTGATGGCTCTGTCCTCTTCTGGCTAGGGGCTTTCTGTAGAAGGGTTTTGCATTGTGGCAATGCTGGGTGCCTTCTGGTGCCCGCTTTGGATTCTGAGTTGTGAAGTTCAGAATCAGCAGCGATCAGTCCATGTTCAGACTCTGGGTCTGAGAATTCCTTTGTGATGGCTTGTTTACACTGCTCGTGAGGCTTCAGGATCAGTTCCTTTGATGTCCTCAGGATCTCTGCAGTATTTAGGTTGCCAGATGTATTGTCACTGGCCAGCTCATTGGGGTCTGTGGGGTCACACGGTATGTGTGTCTGCAGTGATCCTCTGGAAGGGTCCCTGCTGCACCCCCTTGTGGCTATTGGTTGGTGACGTGTGAACAGTGGGCTCTCGCCGCCCCCCCTCTCGCAGGTTCGGACTCTTGGCTGAGGGGGTCTGGGCCTGCT
>NW_015643602.1:416-539 GCF_001515625.1 Sinocyclocheilus rhinocerous | reverse complement strand
ATATTGGGGAAAATGAAGAAAAGGGAAGTGAAGGTGCAGTGCAAGGCCTACAAATTAGTTCAGAAATGTTAATATGTTCCTATAGGGGTAAAATAGGTACAAATATGTCCTTTTAAGGGAGCT
>NW_015643602.1:0-150 GCF_001515625.1 Sinocyclocheilus rhinocerous | reverse complement strand
AATGAAAATGGCTTCGCGGGCTTTTTGTTTTTTTTTTTTTGTAGCTGTCCTTATAATAATTTATCATTTTGAGCAGGAGTCCAGGATTGATCAGGAAAACATTCAATCCTACAACACCTACAAAGAAGAGCAATAAGACGGCATTATAAA
>NW_015643601.1:0-612 GCF_001515625.1 Sinocyclocheilus rhinocerous | reverse complement strand
ACGGTACGGTTCACTTGGAACCCCAACCGAAGTGGTAATAAAAAAGTACCAGGTACCAGGTACTGTACCCAGTGAAAAAACCCCCCAAAAGTGAACCGTACCGAGCCGTAGCGTGCCGTACCATGCAGTGAAAAAGCGCCATATGTGTACCGAGCCATACCATGCAGTGGAAAAGCGCCATATGTGACTGTCAGTCTGTTCTCTCCCCTCACTCACCCCCAACCCCCACTCCAACACACACAACCTACACTTTCTACAGCGCTTTAATCTCTCTCATATGAGTTTGGAAAGTCACAAATAAAGATATTATTTGAAGAAAATATATTAAAACATTTTTGTTCTTGAATACCTTATTAAACATAGGTTTGGACCCTGGGACTACATCATTACCAAAAAGGAAATTAATCAGTCTCAGCAAGTCATCTAGTTGACAGCCAGTAATATTATGTACAGCAGCATGAGTCATTATCAGCAGCAGAGCCTCTGCCTTTGTGATGGAGCCTGTTGATTTGAGAACTGTGTCCATCCCTGTGTCTGTGCCAATTTTGTGAAGTTTTGTTTTCTGTGTCTGTTGGCGTTTGAATCTCACTTTCACTATCGCTTGCATCTGTA
>NW_015643600.1:547-1591 GCF_001515625.1 Sinocyclocheilus rhinocerous | reverse complement strand
TGTGAAATGAAATGTTATTTGCAATGCATAAAGACATATTTTAATCTATAAGGAGTTTTGTTGTGTTAGGAGTTTTATGCGTATGAAGTTATGTTAGAGCTTCTAAGCACAGAAAGCTTAGGTTTGAACTTCTGTGAATAGAAACACTATGTTAGTGGAACTAAGAAAATTAAGAGAATGCAAGCCCACAAATGCTAAAAACATTCTTTCCCTGTAACAGAAAGTTGGATTATGCAATGTTAAGACTAAAGCTTGCCCACTTGAAATATGTTTCTAACATGTGAAATGAAATTTTGCCATGCATAAAGACATATTTTAATGTGTTAGGTGTTTTATTATGTTAGGAGTTTTATGCTCATGACGTTATGTTAGAGCTTCTAAGCAGAGGAATCGTACTTTAAAGCTTCAGTGAATAGAAACACTTTGTTAGTGGAACTTAGATAATGGAGAGAATGCAAGCCCACAAATGCCAAAAACCTTCTTTCTCTGTAAGAGAAAGTTGGATTATGCAATGTTAGGACTAAATCTTGCCCATTTGAAATATGTTTCTAACGTATTAAATGAAATATTTGCAATGCATGAAGACAGATTTTAATGTGTTAGGAGTTTTATGCTCATGACGTTATGTTAGAGCTTCTAAGCACAGGGAGCATACTTTAAAGCTTCTATGAATAGAAACACTTTGTTGAAATATGTTTGTAACATGTGAAATTAAATGTTATTTGCAATGCATAAAGACATATTTAAATGTGTTAGGAGTTTTATTCTGTTAGGAGTTTTATGCTCATGACGTTATGTTAGAGCTTCTAAGCACAGGAATTGTACTTTAAAGCTTCAGTAAATAGAAACACTATGTTAGTGGGACTAAGAAAATGAAGAGAATGCAAGCCCACAATTGCTAAAAACCTTCTTTCTCTGTAAGAGAAAGTTGGATTATGCAATGTTAAGACTAATGCTTGCCGTCATGAAATGTGTTTCTAAAATGTGAAATGAAATGTTATTTGCAATGCAGAAAGACAGATTTTAATGTGTTAGGAGTTTTAT
>NW_015643600.1:0-271 GCF_001515625.1 Sinocyclocheilus rhinocerous | reverse complement strand
ATGCAGAAAGACAGATTTTATTGTGTTAGGAGTTTTATGCTCATGAAGTTACGTTAGACCTTCTAAGCACAGGAAGCTTAGTTTTAAGCTTCTGTGTATAGAAAAACTATGTTAGTGGAACTAAGCAAATGAAGAGAACGCAAGCCTACAAATGCTAAAAAACTTTTTTTCTCTGTAAGAGAAAGTTAGATTATGCAATGTTAAGACTAACGGTTGCACTCATGATATATGTTTCTAACATGTGAAATGAAATGTTATTTGCAATGAAGAA
>NW_015643599.1:337-500 GCF_001515625.1 Sinocyclocheilus rhinocerous | reverse complement strand
TTTAAATAGCCCACTCTTTCTGGCAGTCCCCGCTTACGGCCATACTGCCTGATCTCGGAAGCTAAGCATGGTCGGGCCTGGTTATTGCTTGGATGGGAGACCGCCTAGGAATACCAGTTGCTGTAAGCTTTAGCGTTTTCTTCACTACTTATCCAATACACTG
>NW_015643599.1:0-144 GCF_001515625.1 Sinocyclocheilus rhinocerous | reverse complement strand
GCGTTTTCTTCACTACTTATCTAATACACTGGCCTATAGAGTGGCTGATCTTTAAATAGCCCACTCTTTGTGGCAGACCCCGCTTAAGGCCATACCACTCTGTCTGCGCCCGATCTTGTCTGATCTTGGAAGCTAAGCAGGGTC
>NW_015643598.1:1508-1641 GCF_001515625.1 Sinocyclocheilus rhinocerous | reverse complement strand
CAGAAATCATTCTAATATGCTGATTTATTATCAGTGTTGGAAACTCTTGTGCTGCTTACTATTTTTTTGGAACCTGTGATACTTTTTTTTAGGATTCTTTGATGAATAAAAAGTTTAAAAGAAGAGCATTTAT
>NW_015643598.1:971-1375 GCF_001515625.1 Sinocyclocheilus rhinocerous | reverse complement strand
AATTCAAACTTTTCTTCTGCAAGGATGTGTTCAAGTGTTAGCAAAGATTTATATTGTTAGAAAAGATTTATATTTTGAATAAATAAATGCAGCCTTGATGAGCATAAGAGACTTCTTTAAAAAACATTACAAGTCTTACTGATCCCAAACTTTTGACCGGTAGTGTATATACACACACACAATGTGTGCAAAATTATTAGGCACGTTGATATTCTGATTATATTTTTTCCAAGCACATTTTACCTATTCCAAACCACATCAATCTTAATAACTACTATTAATTTTGTATTTGATCATTTATAAGTGATATATAATTGTCTATGAAGGCTGGAAGTGAAAAACTCCTTATATTCAAGTGTGCATAATTATTAGGCAGGTTTTCTTTTACAGATAAAATGAGCCAA
>NW_015643598.1:316-837 GCF_001515625.1 Sinocyclocheilus rhinocerous | reverse complement strand
AGTGGGTCAGCAGGGTCAGAAAAAACAGGTGGAGAAGAAAAGAGACATGTTAACTGCAAAAGAATTAAGAATTAAGGTGAAGAATTAGGTGTGAAACCATCAGGAACCATTTAGTCTCCAGCACCATCATTTTCCAAAACTACAACCTACATGGAGTCTCCAGAAGTGCAATGTGTCAGGTTCTCAGAGACATTGCTTGGGTAAAAAATTCTAAAATATGACCCTCACTTAATAAGAATACCATGCTGAAGTGTTGTGAAATACATGAAGACTGATCTCTTTTATATTCTTTATGGACAGATAAGTTGAGAGTGACTCTTGAAGGACCAGCATCACATCGTCTTGTACCACTCTTTCAAGAATTTATCTTCCAAAATCTGGCAGTAAGTTTTGGGAGTTCATTTTTAGTCCATTTCTGCAAGACAGACTTTTTTAGGATAGGAGATGGACTAAAAATGAACTCCCCAAACTTACTGCCAGATTCTGGAAGATAAATTCTTGAAAGAATGGTACAAGAGGAT
>NW_015643598.1:0-300 GCF_001515625.1 Sinocyclocheilus rhinocerous | reverse complement strand
AAAGAATGGTACAAGTGTGTGTGATGCTGGTCCTTCAAGAGTCACTCTCAACTTATCTGTCCATGAAGCCTATAAAAATCAGTCTGCATATATTTCACAACACTTCAGCATGGTATTCTTATTAAGTGAGTCATTTTTTAGTTTTTTAGTTTTTTTTTTTTTAACCCAAGCAAAGTCTCTGAGAACCTGACACATTGCACTTCTGGAGATTCCTGGTAGGTTGTAGTTTTTTTCACTTCCAGCCTTCATGGACAGTTATATATCACTTATAAATGATCAAATACAAAATTAATAGTAGTT
>NW_015643597.1:0-436 GCF_001515625.1 Sinocyclocheilus rhinocerous | reverse complement strand
AGATTTATAGCGAGTGGTTCCCTGCATTATTACAGCAAATCGCGTAATTAAAGTACTGAGCCGCTGCAATGGAGCAGCTCTAATGCTATTAAATTAAAGATGATGTACCATAGAGCAAAAAAATGAACAGTAAAATTAACAAAAACTTGTAAAATACATTTTAATGGGTCTAATTAAGTGTGAAAATAACAGAAGGATATACAGTGAAACCAAAACTTATTCAGAGAGCAGATATATTTTTTTTACTAGTGGGTGCAGGACACTATAGTTCATTTATGTAAGTGAGGATAGCAAAATAAAGTAAACTGTGACAAATCATACCCAAAAATTCTTCATACAGTGGACTACCAGTAAAATTTATACAAATTTGGGTCCAAAGATTATTCAGACAGAGTCTGGGAAAAACATTGAAGTTGAGGTTTGCATGAAGCTGGAT
>NW_015643596.1:1227195-1227329 GCF_001515625.1 Sinocyclocheilus rhinocerous | reverse complement strand
GAGAGAGAGAGAGAGCGGTGTGTGTGTGTGTGTGTGCGTGCGAGCAAGAGAGAGAGAGAGAGAGAGAGAGAGCGATACACATCACAGTGGAGTCAGCTGTCTTAACCGTGGCTTGTGTACTGCAAACACATATT
>NW_015643596.1:1192543-1227110 GCF_001515625.1 Sinocyclocheilus rhinocerous | reverse complement strand
AAGGAGGGGGCTTTGTAGAAAACGAAGCGTTTGAGAGAGGCGGGGCATAGAGGAATGTACAGTATGTACAGTATTTGAAAAATAATGTGTTTTTTGAACATTAAAGCATGTCAACATATTCTGTTACACCAAATACACAAAATAATGATCTTTAAAAAAGCATCATATGACCCCTTTAACATCTTGGTTTTTAACTTCGCGACAGATGGACTCGCAGAGATCGGGAGTGGAGATTGTGGACCGTCTTCAGAGACAGATCATCGTGGCTGACTGCCAGGTTTATCTCGCTGTGCTGTCGTTCGTCAAACAGGAACTCTCAGGTGGATTCCACATGTTTACACTCCAAAAATGCTGAATCGTGGAAAAAAACAGCTTTGAACGTAATCCGAATGCCACTGTGTTGAGGGGGAGTAAACAAACTTGAAATATTGTATAGAAGTGCAGGTGTAATGTCATGTTTACTTTATTCCATTTTTTTCCCAGAATATTAAGCAATGTCATTTTTTTGATTTTATCATTATTATTATTATATATTTTATTTTATTTTATTTATATTATTGAATTTCTTTAATTTATATATATCTTTTTAAATTATTAATTAATAATATAATTGATATTAGTATTAATAGTAATTAATATGATGAAAACTATGATTATTTTTATTTACTTTTTTATTACCGTAGGTATACACAAATTTGGATTATTAAAAACGATTCCGCTTCTCATCAAATATAATAAAAGGCACAATCATGCAGTTATTTTTGTTTTTATTTGTTTTTCATTTTTGTGTATAACTGAATTTCTGTAATTTTATATTTTTATTTGAAAATGAATATAAAGAAAAAAATTGTTATTTTTATTTGTATTATTATTTTAATTAGTTAATGCATACACAAATGTAAAATTATTAAAACGATTCAGCTTGTCACCAAAACTATTGAAAGACTCAATCATGCTTTTACTTTTTTTGTTTTTATTTTTATTGTATATTTGAATTTCTTAAATGTTTATATTTTTATTTGAAAATTAATATTAAGAAAATTAAGATTTTTTTTTTAAATTTCCATTTTAAAACATTTCATAAACATTTTCATGTCATTATATGACCCATCACCCCTCAGCATACATCAAAGGAGGCTGGATCCTCCGCAAGGCCTGGAAAATGTACAACAAATGCTACAGCGACATCAGCCAACTGCAGGAAGCCTGCCGCCGACGCTCCTCCGACCAGCAGGGGGCGCTGGCCTCCGATCAGGACAATCACAACACCTCAGCTGAGAGCGGCGGCCGGGTAACAGAAGAGGTTCTGGACCGTCTGAAGGGTTCTGTCAGCTTCGGCTATGGGCTCTTTCACTTGTGCATTTCGATGGTGCCTCCACACCTGCTCAAGATCGTCAACCTGCTGGGCTTCCCTGGAGACCGTCACCAAGGTCTCTCCTCCTTAGTATACGCCAGCGAGAGCAAAGATATGAAGGCGCCACTTGCCACGTAAGATAATGTTTTTTTTTTTTTTTGCACCTTAGCAATGTCAATCCAGCCTTTGACATGATTCTCTCATTAGTGTATACTTAATTATGAGCATTTGCATAAATTTTTAGCTCTCATACACCAGAAGAAAATCCCTGACTCCTGATATACTGTGCAGTGACGTGAATTCGCGTGCGAGCACATGCTGTTGGTTTCACACTGGGGTTACATAATTGATGGCATCTGAAAGGTCTCAATTAGAGATAAAGGGCATTAGATGGAAAGGTCATGTGAGCAATGGCATGTGCAAGCAAATGCTACCACAGACTCATCCGTTACTATTAAACGTCATAAAGAATATTATGAGAAAATGTGAATTTTGCTCAGCTAGCTCAGTCAGTAGAGCTACAGACTTTAAATCACACGGTTGATTTGAATCCCGTGGTGAGCGGGAATTTTTCATATGCAAAACTGTCCAGCTGTCAAGTTGGTTTAGACTAAAGCTGATTTAGACTAACCCCTGATCATTAGACTTTTAAAATGGCCAAAAAAAAGTATAATTATGTTGAAGATGGAATTTGAGCCATATTTGGAGAGGTCTATCTTGGAGCAACCATCCATAACACTTCAGCAACCACCAAAAACATCCTAGCAACAGCCTAGCAACCACCCGTAACAATCTAGCAACCACATAGCAACATCCTGGCAACCATCCATAACACCCTAGCATTATTTGCAGCAAGACCATCCATAACACCTTATCAACAGCAGCTACATAGCAACGTCCTAGTAACCATCCACAAGACCCAATCATTAAGGCAGCGAGACCATCCATAACACCTTATCAACCACCTAGCAAGAGCCTAACAACCACCCACAATATCCTAGCAACGGTCTGGCAACCACCCAGAACAATTTAGCAACCATCCACAACACCCTAGCATTATTGGCAACGAGACCATCCATAACACCTTATCAACAGCCTAGCAACCACCCAGGACATTCTAGCAAGAGCCAAACAATCTAGTACCACATAGCAATGCCCTGGAGACCATCCACAAGAGCGCAGCAACCACCCAAAGCATCCTAGCAACAGCTTAGCAACCACCTGAACAATCTAACTACCACATAGCAATGCCCTGGAAACCATCCACAGCACCCTAGCATTATGACAGCAAGATAACACCTTAGTATACATTTCGCAACAGTCTAGCAACCAACCAGAACACTCTAGCATTATAGCGAATTTAGTGCAGTCAAACATCATATTTCCTTCATAAAATGTAAATATCTAGTTAATTGTGATCATTTCTAAGATTTTTTTTAATGTAATTTTTTTAACTGCATAGTTCGTAACCGCTCTTTCAGCTCTCTTTAGACACATTGTTCTCGGTAGTTGATTGCCAGAGGCTGACAGATTGCGCAGCAGCTCTAATAATAGAGATGAATTTAAGCACACTTAATCCAGCCCGGGGCAAAACCCTCCCAATTTGTTCTTCAGTTGAATAGATGCTGCTTTTTTCTAATCGGTGTTGCTGTAGCACTTTGTACACAAGCAAATATATTCAAATATATAACCAAACACAGTTAATAAACATCCAAACTGTGTTTTTAAATGGATCGGGGAATTCTTTTTTCTCGTTTTCTCTCTCAGTTTGGCTCTTTTGTGGTACCACACCGTGGTGCAGCCCTTCTTTGCTCTGGACGGCTCTGACTCGCAAGCTGGGCTCCTGGAAGCCAAAGCCATTCTGCAGAAGAAGGCGATGGTTTACCCAAACTCCTCTCTCTTCATCTTCTTTAAGGGACGGGTGCAGAGATTAGAGGTGGGTATGCAGGGATTCCACATTACGGTATCACATCGACAGTGACATGAAACCAGAGCAGATGCTTGGTGCTTGATAATCAACTGCCATGATTAAATCATTAAAATAATAGTGCGGTTTATGCTTCACTGATATTTAATTACTATGCAACCACCACAATGACTTTCTTCATGTAGTGGGTGTGTTAGATGCAATGGAAGGCATCCAAAGCCAACCATTAATATCACTCATCTCCAATACAAATTATACACTGACTACAATGTGAGATTTACATTACACTAGAGAAAAACAAATGTCCTTCTAATACAGCATGACAGTGTTTCATGTGTCCCGACTTAAATTGGGGCTCAGGAACAAGGGGGGGGGGGACGAAATCAAATTATTATAATTATTAATTAATTATTTAAAAATATATATAAACACTGTTTTACTCAAATGTTACAATATATTCTAAACAATATTTATTGCAATATTTATTATAATTTGTTTGTTTTATATGTGTATATATATACACACACACACTCATAGAATTAACATTTTTATTATAGTGTTATAATGAAATATTACAGTAATATAAACAATATTTGTTGCAATATAACTAATATTTATTATATTGTATTTTATACATGTATACAATTTTTTTTTATTATAATGTATATGTAATAGTTTATATATGAACTAAAATGTGAACTAATAATGATTATTAGAAAATACTAATATAAATATATGTAAAATGTAAAAAATGAATAAACTATTAGACAATATGTAATAAATGAATAAAAGTGTTTATAAATGTAATATTTGACATAAGCATAAATAAGAATTCATATAAATTGTTTGTATATTATAAATAACAGAAAATACAAATAAAAATTGAATATCTGTATCTAATTTTTCATATATATAATGGATTTTTCTTTTTCTTTTTCAGTGCCAAATCAACAGTGCGCTGGCGTCATTTCAGGATGCTCTGGAATTTGCCTCTGACCAAAGAGAAATCCAACACGTGTGCCTCTATGAAATTGGTACAGATCTGAACTCGTCTTACTTTTCAGCAGTAGTACAGTCTTTTATCAAATATTTTTGTCCAATTTGGTTGAAGTTTGGCCTGGCATTTAGAGCAACGTATGCAGTTACTCGTATGCACAAACTTTCCAACCAATTTATAATTCAGTGTTTCATTTGCTCTGGATTTGCAGGCTGGTGCAGCATGATAGAGATGAACTTTGAAGATGCTTACAGGTCGTTTGAGCGGCTGAAGAATGAATCCCGATGGTCACAGTGTTACTATGCTTACCTCACTGGAGGTCCGGTTATGTTCTCTGTCAAACTCTTTGTCAAATGTAAAATTACTGTTTTAATAAAACCTTTTACATCTCAACCCAAAGTATGTCAGGGGGCTTCTGGGGATCTAGAGGGAGCCAAAGCTGTTTTCCAAGATGTCCAGAAGCTTTTTAAACGCAAGAACAATCAGATTGAGCAGTTTGCACTGAAAAGAGTGAGTTAGCTAATAATTAATTTTTCGCAGTTATGATTTCACATTTTAAATTAAACTCATGATTTCTATAATATATACATAGAAATTTGTAGTTATAATATACAAATAATTACTTTTTATGAATAATTATGCTTATGGAAATTTTGAATTTCCATACCATTTTTATTTATTTATCTATTATATTAGTATTAATAAATAAATTAATTAATTAAATTTTTTTTTACACTTGTAGTATTGTGTTCAAGTTTGTTTCGCGATGATTTTAACTCCTCTAACTATAGTTATTGTAATATAATGAATGTATAAACTATTTGTGTGTATTTTAATATATAATTGATTATATATAAATTTGTATTTTAAAATTTATAATACAAAATAGTATTATAAAAAATATAATATATATATATATATATATATCATACATACCATACATACATTTATGGTTATTAGAATTCATAATACAAAAATTATTAATAATTTTATATTAATGATAAAAAAAGTTTTATTTTATATGTACATAACTACGAATTGCAGAGAAATTTGTATTTGTAATTTTGATTATATTAATAATGTAAATATATTACATTTCTAAACCTGTTTATTTATTTGATTATTATTTTTATTTTTAAATGTATCATACATTTTCTTCTGCTTTGTTTGTGTCACTAGGCAGAGAGGCTGAGGAAAGTCTCCCTTACGCGAGAGCTGTGCATTCTGGGTGTTGTGGAGGTGCTATACTTATGGAAAGCTCTTCCAAACTGCTCTTCCTCCAAACTCCAGCTTATGAACCAAGGTAAGAGCATCCTGGATGAAAAGCGTCCTGTCAGTCAGCTCTGAGCGCCTCTTTTCCCTCATGATGACCCTGATCTTGATGCTGTATTCAGTGCTACAGGGGCTGGATGAGCAGTCGAGCCTGGGCCTAAAACACCTGCTGCTTGGTGCTATTCAGAAATGTCTTGGGAATATTAAAGACGCTGTTCAGGTTTGTTTAGTCTCATCAAGTTTGTTGTAACGCATTATGTATGCAAACTAAAGTCAATTACCTATACATATCTTAAAGGTACAGTAACGGTGGAACATGTTGCATAATAGTTTCTAAGTACATTTAACAAATAGATTTCAGAGCATAAATGCTACAAAATGCAGCACTTGTTGGCAATTTTATCTTGTTTATCCTCTCAGATACTGTGTTTAATACTGATTCTGTGCGATTGTGTTCACAGTCGTTCCAGCTGGCAGCGCAGGATGAATACGGCCGTCTGAATAACAGCTATGTGCAGCCCTATTCCTGCTATGAGCTGGGCTGCGTGTTACTGGCTAAACCGGAGGTGAAGCGCATTCCAAATCCCTTTATTCTCAATGCGAAGGCACTGTATTGAAATATTTATGCATTCATCAGCTTCCAGTCGACTCCATTTGAATCCCAACTCTTTACGTTCAGTTCAAACAGTCTTTTAGGCTGCATTTACACCAGATCTGGATGCCCAAATCGGATTTTTTGACCTGCTTACACGTTCTTTTAAAAGTATGCATTTACACTACACAGGCTTAACTTGACGTGGCTCAATGCATTAGACAGTGATATTAAAAGACCCAACTCTGCACACACTATTAATAAAGCATACTTTGTATTGAAAAGCAGATGAGATTTCACCCGAATGAATCGAGTCTCCACAACAGTTAGCGATAGATCGAAGCGCTGATAACAGCGGCAACGAGCACTCGGCATGATTTTAAAAGTAACACATTTCAGCGTCAGATCGCCTCTTATTTAACACAAACGAACAAAATGAATACTCTGCTAGTCAACTGGAGAGGTTTCATTTGTAATAGATATATCTGTACTGCGAGATGTTTCAAAACCATTTGTCATCCAACTGGCATTGACGGGAATATCTGATCTGTCCGCTTACATTCATATCAGATTTATTTCCACATATGAATGAGGCCTGAAACCGATCTGAGTATATCGGAAAGGCAGTGTAAAAGCGGCCTTAGAAACATTTGCATTGAAGTGTATTATACAATTTATTCTGAAAATACCATTGCAATGATTAACATATAGAATTACCAAACTTTGCTCCATAAATTATGTAACATTTATTTTGGAGCCAGTGGTATTATTATTGTTGTTGTTATTATTATTAATAATAATAATAATCACAACAACGCCACATGAATCTCAAAGTGTGGTGCTTATATATTCTCTCTAATTTTATTAAATTAAATGGAGATTGATATTGAATATTTGTGTTTGTAGTATAAACATATTTTTTTGTATTACACTTAATATTGTGTATTGTAATTTATAATATACAAATAGTGAATTATATGTATAGTATTATTTATATAATAACATAATTAATAATATGAACGTTTATTATGTAGTATTTTCTAATTTAGTATTTTTTAAATAATAGTTATGAGATTGTTTCTATGTAAACTTTAAATATAAATTAAAATATATATATAAACTAAACATAAACTAGAATTATAAATATGATATATATTATATCTGTGTGTGTGTATAAATAATAATACACATAATAATACACATAATTGTTTTAAAATTGTAATTATTAAGAATTTAAGAGTTTACGTTTTATTTTAATATAAACTCATAATAACTATAATTTATGAATATTATATATATTATAATACATAATACACATAATTGTTTTAAAATTGTAATTATTAAGTTTACGTTTTATTTTAATATAAACTCATAATAACTATAATTTATGAATATTATATATATTATAATACATAATACACATAATTGTTTTAAAATTGTAATTATTAAAAGTTTGAGTTTACGTTTTATTTTAATGTTAATATATTTTTAAAATAAATGTTAATATTTTAAAAAGAAAATTACATATCAATAATTAATACATATTTATTAATTATATATAATTTTCAGTATATATATATATATATATATATATATATATATATAACACAATTTGTTTTTAAATTAGTTCTGAGTTTGTTTTAGCTTAAATATATAAACGTATAATTACTTAATTTATGTGTATGTAAATACAGTGAATTTATAAACCATATTATTTATTTATACAGTCTTTTTGATAATTCATTAATTTGTGATCATTTTTAAAATAAGTATTATTTTCAGTTACAGATATTAGGAGTTCAGGTTTTAGTTTATATATTTATATATAATTTACATAATATATCATTTAAAATATTTTAAAATGTTGTGGAATTATATTAAGATAAATAGAGAATGATATTGTGCATTGTATTTATTAAATCTATTTATTGGAATTTTTTTTTTTTTTTTTTACTATTTTTTTAACATATACTTGATTTCTTTCTTTCTTTCTTTCTTTCTTTAATCTTTTAAATTAATTTCATTTTTTTTCCCTTTCTAAGACCCTGAGTAAAGGAAGGTCATTGCTGCTTCAGGCCAAGGTAAGACTGTAAGACATCAGCGATTGGTATCTTGAATACGTCAGTAAATTGCGTTCAGGTGGTGACTAGCTTTGCTTGCAGGAGAACTACGCGGGGTACGACTTCGAGAACAGGCTGCACGTCCGCATCCATTCTGCCCTCGCCTCCCTAAAGGAAGTGGTCCCTCACTGACCCGTCCGTCCCACCTCAGAAGAGCTCCTGTCCAGCACTTTTTGAAACGAAAGCCATTTGAAGTAATCCAGCTTTTCTGGAGGGAGAAACTGAAAGTCGGCGGATTTCAGGTGACAGAGGACGAGTTTGCCAATATTTTTCAGCCTAGTAGTGAAAAGGTTCACTCTTCATGTAGCTGTTGGTCCCAGTGATCTAATCTCATTTTCATGATCACATTTACACCCACGTCATAGTGCAGATCCACAGATTTTGTGTGTTCAGGATTGATCTGCAGAAGTGCAGGAAAACATAACTCTCACAAAGAAACACAAGAGTAGACCAACTGGCTAGATCCTTTCCCAGAGCTTGCGCTATCATACAAAACACATTAGCATGGGATAGAACTCTACATTAGATAACATTAATACATAAAAATGAAATGTATATTGTGTAACCCTTTATCTCCAAGAAATAGTAGTATCCAACTTACCAATAACTACCTGTATGTCAAATCAAGTTTGTATGCGTCTGGTGTAATGGCCGACCGATATGAGACCGAAATGGCCATGCTATGATTTCACTGAAATAAATGTTTAATTACATTAGTCCAATTTGCATAAAATCTGTGTTCAGTTAATGATATTAAAATGTATTTTTACTTAAAACAATTATTATAGTTAATTATTTATGATTCAGTAACACTTTATTTTACAGCGTCCTTGTTACTTTCTATAATAATTAGAGTAAATTCTGCTTAATTATATGCAACTAACCCTAAACCAAACCTTGACTTTAAGCAACCGTGTTAATTAATATTACTCATTACTTAATTACTCTGTAACAAGGACACTTTAAAATAAAGTGTAACTATATCATTTTTTTAATTATATGTATTTTTCTTTATTTTATTTATATATATATATATATTTTACGTTTTATTTTAATGTTAATATATTTTTAAAATAAATGTTAATATTTTAAAAAGAAAATTACATATCAATAATTAATACATATTTATTAATTATATATAATTTTCAGTAAAAATATTACATTTTGCATATTGATAGATAGATCGATGGAAAATTCACACACATAATACACATAATTGTTTTAAAATTGTAATTATTAAGTTTACGTTTTATTTTAATATAAACTCATAATAACTACAAAATTAAATTGACCTGAATTTGGAACCAGTGGTATTAATGATATATTTTTAAATCATATAAATAAATGTTAATATTTTTAAATAAATGTATAATAATAATAATTATTTAGTAATTATATATTATTATTTATACGAATTATTATTTATTAGTTATACATTTTATTATTATTATTATTATATATTATATGTAATTTTCAGTAAAACAATATGACATTTTATGTGTGTATATCGATAGATAGAAAATCACTTATAGGATTACTGAACTTCGCTCCATAAATTAAAAATACAAAAATTCTATAAAATCTAATATTTGTATGTCTTTCTTTCTTTCTAAATAAAAAGTGCTGCTTTTTTATTCAGCCAAAATGGTCAGATATTGGTTGTTGAATCAGTCTGATATATCGGTCTGTCATTAGTCTACTTGAAGACGCTTTTGCAGGTTAAAACGCATTGCATTCAAGGTTGGCTGTTTTCATTGTATGTATTGCAAAGTTTCATTTTAACACTAAACCATGTGTTCCCTTTGTAACCCTTATGTACGTGGGATATAGAACATATTTCATCAAATCTGCTTTTCTGTGTATTAAGTTCGAGAACAGCAGCTTAACTTTGCCGTAACTTTCATTCTCATATCCTCTGCTGGTCAGCAGATATTTTCTGAAGTGAAAACCATGCACAACTACCTACTGGTCTTCCTCTGGGCCAGAGGAGGTCATTTCATTTTGGACCTTGTTTTTGACGAGCCGTAAGTTGTATTTGTTTTTTTTGTGCCAGATGTTCTGTAATATTTTTGGCCCAGGCATATCGTTTATAAACTTTTAACAGCACATCAGTATCTGTTTTTGATAATGTCACCTCTGAATAACTTGAATTGATTCGAGTTGGTGTATATATTGTGAAATTGTTGTGAAACTTGCACCTTCTTCTTTTCTCGGCCCGTAGCTGTAACGTCTGTCCCACCTTTGGGCTTTATTCACTACTGTACGTGATTCCCTCTGGTCTCTCTGTCAGTAACTCCAGATGCTCAAAACATGTCTTCACTGTGAAACGTGTCAATATTGGATGTGCAGGGTATTTATACCTTGTGAGGACAATAGAATTAGGAAATTTCAATAATAAAATAACGAAACTTGCCATTAAACATTGTACGTGAGATTATCTGAAATCCCCCCCCCCAGCTATTAGTGAACTTTTCTGGTGACCTTACCAACACGTTAAAAACAGATGGATTGAATTTTGAGATATAAACAAGCAATTGCCTTTTTTTTTTTTTTTTTTCAGTGGCAGAAGCGGCCTTCCATATCCACCCCATTTGATTTAGAATAGACAAAAATTTATTTATTTTTTAATATTTGAATAGAAAATGGCGATGATAAAATGGAATAAAAAACGATGGTAATCATATTTTAACAAAAGAACCAGGGGCGTCACTAGACCTTTTTTAGTTGTGCATCTCAGTAAAATATTATTGATTAATCCTTACGTGGATTACCATATATCAAGCTGAGAATATTTCTGATAATATTTCATCAGTTAAGTCCTTGCATGTTTGCTCTCAGCTGTTTAGAAGATTTTGTAATGCCAGATTCATGAATCAATCACTCTTTTGATCTAATGGTTCAACAGGTTTGCAAAATGGTCTAAAACTCTTTGCGATTCAGTTTGATTCATTCCTAGCCAACAATGACGGTCTGCCAGCGTTTTTTGGGCGGCACAAATTCAGAGGCTTGGCACGGTCGGACCACCGTCGTCAAGCCGACCAATCTAAAAATGCTGATGTTTGCCAGTGTTTTTTGGGTGGCACGCCTCCGCCGGAGCACCAGTGGCAAGCCGATGGTCGGTCCAATTATGACAGTTTACACAATCGCTAAATCATTTCTCACACCGAATTAGTAATGGGATATTTTGTGAGATTTAAAACAAGAAGAGCGCTGGATGAAGTGGAAAAAAAAACTTGCAAATGTCTGTCATTTGACCGCAACGAAGTGGCACTTTATTGTGTGTGCAGTTTAACTACTCTGCAGGTAAAGGTGATTTATTTCCATTTAAATGTAAAACCTTTATATTCAGAAGGATAAACATTTAAATACGACAATCATGTTTTCATTCTGCACTGCTGTTTTACGTTTTTGTCGTGCTGTGGTAACTCATTCAGCTTAACGTTACGGTTGTAAGCGCATATATTGTATTAAATGCTCATACACTTTTTTTTAGGTTTTTATTTTTTAGATGTAGATCTAAATACAATATTTAATGCCTTTTATGCACAGAATTATTCTGCTCATCATCTGTAGGCACTTTTGTTTTGATAAGAAAATATACACACACACACACACACATGTAACACACACAGAAAATAAACTGATAATGGGGTTAAGAGTAGACTGCATCAAGTGGTCAGTACCGCTTCATGTTTCTGACCACCTTTATACTTTAAAAATGTAAAAATAGATGAATAACTAACTCATGATAAATACATAATTAAAATAAGATTGTTATATTATAATATAACAAAAGACATTAGTCAATATATTAGTAACACCACAGAGGCATCTCTCTAAATAAAATTCAACATCACAACAGAAAGAGCAGCAGAAATAGACACACTGTCCTAATACTGTATTGTACGTGGAGAATAGAAACTCTGAATTTTAGTCCTTTTCACAACCAATTGTTTTATACCACATTCCACACAGTGGGAATGTTCCAACTCAAGAAACGCCAAATTCATTTTTAAGCCAATGAACCGAAAACAAAACAGACTCAGACTTGAGCCTTGGGGAACACCCAAAATCTACAATTGTTAACAGATTAAAAAATAAATAAATTCATAAGACATTTTTCATAAGACTAAAACAGAACCATTATTGCTATTACAGTACACTGATATTACTATATCAAGCCCAACTTGTGATTATCATCTTTATATGTCACAATCTGTAGTTCCTAAAACCCTTGGTTATTACATATGCATTTAAATATGAAACAGTGTAAAACTAAATTCAGTAAGCTTAAATTAAAGTTCTCTCTTGAAACAGTGTATTATTTATGATATTTGAAATGTTCACCTGGCCAACCAGCACAGGGTGCACAGTTTTATAGTTACATTTTGGGTAGTCTTGACTATACAATTTATAGGTTCCTGTAGGTCAGTAGATGTCTGGTAATTGGGAATAATCACGGTCCCAGTAGCCATTGGAGAACAGCCAGTCCTGCGAGCCGTTGTGTGGATTTGAACCTTGATGAAACCACCTGTTTCAGGCAACGAGAAAAGGTTCAGTTCAGCAAACACGTAAAAACACTGATTATAATGGGATTGTTCTAGTTTTGTCACATTGAGTCACTTGGGGTCAGTCAACTCAACAGCCAAACATGTGTCAAAAAATGTTTCTTTGACCCCTACTAGAATCGTCTCGTTCTTTGTTCAATAGATTCGGTGGAGCATTTGGCTGTAACACTTAAACCAGGTGTAAAGTTTCACCCTGCTCTTGCAGTAGAAGGCCAGAGAGCTCTGTTTACATAGTCTTATTCCACATTAAAAATAGATTGTCTAAGGGGGACATAAAAAACAACAACTCATTCCTTTGGTGTGAAGTTCCATTTACATATGACAAAAAGACTGTAGATAAGACATACTATGTATACATTTAGTATAATACTAGTATTAAAAGTTCTCTAGTTGTTTTCCATCATAAATGATCACTAATTCTGAATTTAAATAGTCGTTGAAAGCTCATTATGGTGAACCCTTATACACAAAACAAATGTTTTACTAACATTATGTATGGGACTATTGTTACGCATGCTGTTCTACCACAAACATCCTGTCTTGTGCTATAATTACAGACTGTGGATAGATCCCAGTTGCTCAAGGCAATTAAATTACAATTCTGGAGTGAAACAGCTGAATGCAAAAGACAGAGCAACAAAGCAAGCATCAAACCTGGGGCCAGAGGTGACGTTTCTGCTCACCGCAGCAAAGTCAGAGGACAGATGATAATGGCAGAAGAAATGAAGGGGAAAATGGGGTTAAATGCATAGGACAGTGTCTAGTGAACCAGGACTAAGAGTGCCATTAAACATCAATGAGTTACTTAAGTAGATACTGTTAAGCTATGGATGAAAATAGTCTAATAAATAAATAAATGACCAAATTTAGTATAAATAATAGAATTTGTTATGCAGTTAGTCACAAGCAAACCATAATATCACAAAAAAGTGTTACATGCGCATCTTAGTTACTACAGTAATTTTTACTGCTATTTTACAACGTTCATCAAAAAACTAAATTAATGATTTCGAAAAGCACTGTTTGAAGGAGATCCCATATTAATTTATTATGATTTTTGAGTATTAACAATAACTGTAGTAGGGATGGGCGATATCTTACCGTTTGCGATATACCGGCAAAAATTCTCCCCACGATAAGAATTAGTCTTCCAGCGATAATAATGATAAAACCTAGGCCCTGTCCCAAATCGCACCCTAAACCCTTGCGGTCTTCCTCTGAGTCCACACTTTAGTGATGTAATGCCGCTTTGACTGTCGAGTAGAAGTCTGCCGCGGAGCTCGCCTCAGTGCGGGCTCGACAGAAGTGCGCATCAAGGGCGCTTAGCAGCTGCAAAGGTGGTGCTCGCGAGCACCCTTCTGAAAGCTAAAATGACGAATGGGACACCCTACGGTCTCATGGACCCTGGTTGTTGACATATTTCTGTGGGTGACCGTGCGGAGTGACATGGCGGAAGGCAGGCGTGAAACTGAGGAGGAGTTTACAGCTAAATGAGGAGCTGCCTTTATAATCTGAAACTGGTTCGGCCAGGGCTGTACAGTGCAACAAAAAAATCGGTCTGTGCAATGCACTACAGTAGCACATTTGCAGTACAGTTTTGCATGTGTATGAGTTTACAAACCTGTTGTCCAACAAAGAGATTTATTGACATACTTTAACTCCAAATTCACTTCATAACATCAGTCGAATGTTTGAAATAACTTCTTTTTGTGACCAGACGTTGTTTCATATCACAGAATGAGGCAGAAATCATACTATTTTATGGTATTCTACAGTGATAAAGGCTATGTCGATTCGCATTATAAATATGCTTTATTCTCAGAAAAATACCCAAGATGGCTTGAAGAATACAGATAAACGATATATTGGCACAGTCATGCGTTTATTGTCTTCATGTTTTATCAGTTTAAAGGGTTAGTTCAGTCAAAAATTAAAATTAGGCTGCGTTTCACTCACCCTCAAGTCATCCTAGGTGTATATGACTTTCTTCTTTCAGATGAATCCAGTCGGAGTTATATTAAAAATTGTCTTTGATCTTTCAAGCTCTATCGTTGTGCTCAGCGGGTGTTGCATTCCTTCGGTTCAAAAGACGTGAAATAAAAAGCACCCTCCACGTAAGTTATGGGCTAATTTTCATTTTTGGGTGAACTAACCCTTTAAGTGTTTCTATCTTCTTTTTTCTCGGCTACAGTGATAGCTGGATACCTTTGTCCATATTAGGGATATCCTGGAACATCATCAGTTCTATTACTTCTGTGGAGTTTATGCACAAGGGCGCCCTCTGGCTTCCAGTATGAATGAAACAGACATTACATTACATGTGTGCTCACAACACCCTATTTTTTGAAAAAAAAAAAACAGGAAAGATAATACCTCTCTCTAAAGAAAAAGTTTTTTTTTGTCTCTCAGTGGATGCATATGAATTATCGTCATTGATATCGTTATCCCAATAAATACCAGAAAATGTTGTGATATAGTTTTAAGTCCATATTGCCCATCCCTAAACTGTAGTAACTTTTTGAATAAGCAAACCGCGAAATGTGAAAATACGAAATATTTCTGCACCTCATCTTCCACTCATCATCCGACTTAGAGCGGGTCTTACGTGCCGCCCTCTGTTTCTCCTCCAATCTCTTCTTCTCCTCACTGGCCAGGTCTAAGATGTCCAAAACAGAAAGTTATTTAACCTCTGAATATTTAAATGCAGCTCATTTGTGATAGGTTCTAAAGATATGAAGTATGACTTAGAAATATCATCAAGACATCATCAGCAATGGCACAAAGCGGTACATGGAAACACACACACCGATGTCTCCGTTCTCCATGGCTTGTATGTCCGGCCTCAGTCTGCTGTCCGTTTTTGGGATGACCGCTTCAATCTCTTTGTCCAGCTCATTGAGCTGCATTGCGAATGTAGTGAAGTTGTACATCTGTTTTATGCAAATAAAACCAAAATACAGAAAAGTGGAAAATTCAGTTGCACATCGACAGCATTTGTGGCATATTTTGATTACCACAAAAATAATTTCCACTCATCCCTTGTTTTCTTTAAAAACAAAAGTGGAGGTCATGGTGATGCACTTACAATGAGCCAATTTTTGCAGCATAAAATTTTATAAAATTAACCGTACATTTTTAAATTTTACACAGAAAAGGTTTGTACGATTTTTTTTTTTTTAATCCTGTAAACACTTATACTGCTCACGTGTTGTGGCTGTACTATTGAAATCGTGATTATTTTAACGTTTACAAATTCTTCTGTTAAAACTTCTGTATTATTTGAGCTGTAAATTTTCTTAACTTACTTTAGTCATTTTGGGGTTTATGTCATGATGCCAAAGTTGAAAAATGTACACAAAAATAGTACTTTTTTTAGTTTAAAAATCATGCAAACTCTCATATTGTTCATGTCTTGTTGCTATAAAATTGAAACTGATTATTTTAAAGCGCCATTCACTTTCATTGCAAGTGCCTCACTGTAACCCAGATTTTTCTGGGACAAGGATTCCCAGAGCTTCAACTATTCTGGAACGGACCTGGGCAGAGTTCACTGGTCTAGGTGCTATTCTCCAGAGCAACTGACTTCCTGGAATAACCTCTAGTGAATCTCCACCTAGCTGAGGTGTTTCTTCTGAGTCTGATGACTGAGAAACACCAAGCAAACAATTATAAACCATACAGCATATCTCTTTCATTTAAAGCATTCAGCATTATAATTGATGGGTATCTTGACTAATGTCGTATGAAAACTTTCAGAAACACCTGTTTACTGCTTTTCTTGTCTTCTGATGCTTTCTTATCATTCTTCTTGTGGGTTTCAAATGTAGCTGGGTCAACTATGTACATGCATTCCGTCCATTTCCCATAAAGATTGTACACTTTCTTTTTGCTGCATGGAAATACACAAGTAATCAATGTAAAATAGCAATGTGGCGATGGCGGGAACATTTATCATGGAAGTTAAACTCTCCAAACAGCTGACCTCTTGTCCAGGATGTAGCCTTCAACCTTATGTAATTCCTTCCCAAAAAGCCCACACGGTTTGAAACTCAGACAGCATTTTTCACCAGTTCTGTTGGCAAATATCAGTCAAAAGGGCTGCATTAGTAAAGTCTGTTAAGTTAAACCAGAACTAGTACATTTAAAGAGGCTCGTTGACACCTGTGGTTGATAACCTCCACACTGCCGTACTGTTCGATCCACAGCTGTCCCACGATGATGTTGTGGACACAACACGTGGGGTTCGTCCATGTGTATGCCTCATTATGCCTGCAACGAGTTTATTATTTGACAATGGGTCAACCAATGGGAATACACACAAAATCTGTGTACAAACATGTTCATCAATAACTTTCATAATAAACTTTATTCTACATTTACGAAAAACATCTGAAACCTCACAAAACAATGTGTGGATATTAGTAAAGTGCCATCGCACAGCGAGCAGACGCTTACTTGGGAAGTTCTAGAGTGATGATGCCCTTAGGTTCGGCCTCCACACTTTTGCCCCAGAACTTCAGTTTGGGGTAGATGGAGCCATGAAACACAAAGTCCTTCTGCAAACCCTCTGCGTGGAAGGCGCTGACGGGAGGATGGTGGCTCACTTGTTCTGATATCAGCCGGAAACCAAGATCATCCCTGAAGGTTGAGGAAAAAACATGGTAACTATCCCCAAGAGCACAACACATTGATATATTGATATTCACACAATAAGTAGCATTTGCAATGCTAATGCTAACAAATTAACATTTAAAAAAAAAGCCCAAAAAAGTCACACTTGCAATGTTAACGATAATGTACAAACTAACAAATTAACATTCAAACATTAAATTTACATTAAAGGTGTGGTCACATTAGCAAAATTTCACCGGCAAAAAGGGTCCATTGTCAATAGTGTAGCACTGTATGAAGCACAACTCACACAGAAGTCACTTTTAAAAGCAAGCATCTGTTGGTCAACACGCATGACTGAATCTGTTGCGAAATCTGTGTGGGGAAATCTTTCACCCTCACATGAAAATCACGATCGGCTGAATTACTATAGAAATGACTGGATTTCACCCGCAAACATTAACCAAACATCAATAAATGTGACTGCACCTTAATGCTAACGTCAATGCTAACAAATTAGCATTCAGATAGGGTTGGAATTTCTCACCTGACTAACTCATACGTTTCTCCTAGCAGGGGGTTGAAGGGTTTACCCGTCCTTTCCCACTGAGACGCCACAGCTGATACGGCAAACGCGGCCACACACTGGATAGAAAACACATGCATTCGTTTACTTAGAAAATACACATTAGAAATCTACAGGTTAGACCGGCTTTATTCCCGGCAGCTATTAGAAGAGATTTGATAGGACTTTGAAACCACTGAATCCATGAAATATCTGTATAGAATTTGTTAAACAGCCTAAGAAAAAGTTCATAAAATTGGAAACTTTGGCAAATGGACATTGTAGTTATTTTTAACTACAATAAGTAATAATTGTTGCTTGGTTTGGGCGATTTTAAGAGCAATGTAGGTTATCGCCAGTATATCGTATGTTATAAAATAAAACAATAATTAACCAGTATATGAATGAAAAAAAACTGTCAAATTTATTAGATATCTATTACTTATGATTTTTTTTATGTTACAAAATATTTAATAAAAAATAATTTAATTAACCAAATTCAACTAATATTTCAAGTCAGAAAATGTGAAACTGGCCAAATTGAGAGTTAGCAGATTAATTGGCCATATTTCATGGTTATTTGCCATGTAAGGGTTTTCCTGGCATGTTCAGATACTTCAGGTACATTGTTGTTGTTGTTTTTACCTTCATTCTCTCAATAGAGTCGTCTGAAGCATTAGCCTGATGGATGAGGTACGTGTGCTCCATATATTCTGTTAATCTTTGTAGAAAGCTCAGCGGCTCATTAAAAATAACAGGCATGGTGATCTTAGACAGCTCCTGAAAGAGAGATGAAATCAATCAAAATATGGCGCTTAAGTGTTTTGATTGAAAAAGACACTGTCTTACAGTAAAAGTTCAAGTGAAAGGTTACATGATAGTAAAAACCTCACCATCCCAATGCACTTTCTCAGTATGCTCCAGATGCTGAAGTCATTTCTGGAGAACATGGGGGCTGGTAAACTTGTCCTGTGGAATAATTAAAGGTAAGTAACTGAGTTGTGCCTTGTCAGCTTCTGAAAAATGTCTGTTTAGATTAAGAAACCACTAATATACACCGCCCGTCCCCAAAAAAAGTCACACACTCTAATATGTCATTGGACCGCCTTTAGCTTTGATTACGGCACGCATTCGCCATGGCATCGTTTCGATAAACTTATGCAATGTCACAACATTTATTCCTGTCCAGAGTTGCATTAATTTTTCGCCAAGATCTTGTATTGATGATGGGAGAGTCGTTCCACTGCGCAAAGTCTTCTTCAGCACATCCCAAAGATTCTCAATGGGGTTAACGTCTGGATTTTCCATGTTTGAAAATGATGTCTCATGCTCCCTGAACCACTCTTTCACAATTTGAGCCCGATGAATCCTGGCATTGTCATCTTGGAATATGCCCGTGCCATCAGGGAAGAAAAAAATCCATTGATGGAATAACCTGGTCATTCAGTATATTCAGGTAGTCAGCTGACCTCATTCTTTGGGCACATAACGTTGCTGAACCTAGACCTGACCAACTGCAGCAACCCCAGATCATAGCACTGCCCCCACAGGCTTGTACGGTAGGCACTAGGCATGATGGGTGCATCACTTCATCCGCCTCTCTTCTTACCCTGATGCGCCCATCACTCTGGAACAGGGTAAATCTGGACTCATCAGACCACATGACCTTCTTCCATTGCTCCAGAGTCCAATCTTTATGCTCCCTAGCAAATTGAAGCCTTTTTTTCCCGATTAGCCTCACTGATAAGTGGTTTTCTTAAGGCTACACAGCTGTTTAGTCCCAATCCCTTGAGTTCCCTTTGCATTGTGCATGTGGAAATGCTCTTACTTTCACTATTAAACATAGCCATGAGTTCTACTGTTGTTTTTTAATGATTTGATTTCACCAAAAGTTTAAGTGATAGCCGATCACGATCATTCAAGATTTTTTTCCGACCACATTTCTTCCTCGAAGATGATGGTTCCCCACTATCCTTCCAGTTTTTAATAATGCGTTGGACAGTTCTTAACCCAATTTTAGTAGTTTCAGCAATCTCCTTAGATGTTTTCTTTGCTTGATGCATGCCAATAATTTGACCCTTCTGAAACAGATTAACATCTTTTCCATGACCACAGGATGTGTCTTCCAACATGGTTGTTTAAGAAATGAGAAGCTACTCACTGCATCATTTAGGGTTAAATAACATGTTGCCAGCTGAAACATAATCATCCATGCAGTAATTATCCAATGGGAGGCTCTTACCTATTGGCTTAGTTAAATCCAGGTGGTGAAAATATATAATAAAATACTGTAAACTAAATTTTAATATATATTTTAAGAAATAATAAAAAATATATTTTTTTAATTACATAATACATTGTTCATTTATTATATATATGTAATCTTGTATTTTCTAAATACAATATTATAAAATAGTTACCCAGATGTCCAGTAAAAATAACTCTCTGTGATCAGTTCATTTATAAACAATGAAAATAATATTTTAAATTGTAAAAAGAGTGTGTGTGTGGGTGTGTGTGTATATATATATACAAAAATACATTTTTAATATATATTTTTACAAAAAAACAAACAAAAAAAAAGTAATCTGAACATGAACCTGCAATTTTGAAATACAATATTATAAAACCGAGTTATCCAGTAAATAAAAATAACTCTGTGAGAAGGCTGCAAAGTCAGTCAACTATTAGTCAATGGGCTGTCAATCAACATGCCGAGCCTTAAAAGTTCAAATTACAGCGTTAAACTCGGCTACCTCATCAATCTTTTACCATTTCATTACGAGTGCCTCTTCTGGCCTCGGCTCGCTAAATTATTTACCACAAGATACAAACCAAAACAAAACACAGAGAAGTTGCGTCTAAGAAACTAGACAAATAACAACAAAGTGACATTGAAAAACAAACTGGGCTGAATGTTACGTCTGACACGACATTTTTTTTGTATACTTGTATGTTTAATTGTACAAGTTTTTTTTCTTTGCGCTTTTAACTTTCTTTTTTTATATATATTTAGTTAATGTTGTTACGCAAGAAATATCTGGTAGAAAATAGTTGGTATCATAGTTTGTTGTTTGTGTTTTAGGCACTCTTACCTGCGTTTCCTCACTCCGTTAACACTGGCCACCTCATCATCGTCCTCTTCCTCTCCACGACGGTCTTCCCGGGACATCCTGCCGCTGAGATGACTTGAGAAGCTGCAGTAGAGCTCGGAATTGAAGTCCTCTCCGTCTTCGTACGAATGGCCGGCTTTCTCACAACTGCTCAGCGCGGGCTCAGAGTCCGAATCTGCGGCAACCGAGCACAAACAGACATGGCTTAGAGGGACAATGAGTGGCCGACGGCAACGGGCTCTCGGAGGAAACCTGAGCAGGGGATCAGGTGGCATTTAATGGAACCACACAGTCGGAAGTGACTGGACACGTCCCTAAGAAAGGTGCCACATACCTATGAAGCTCAATCTGAAGATTTCCTTGTTACAGCAATTACACCGCAGGCTCTGATATGGCTGACAAGTTTCACATGGGCTCATGGTTTGTAATTATATCGGACACCATGGATATATTACATGAAAAATGGTAATCATGATGTTATCTTAAATCTATGCATTTATTAACCTGAAAACTCATAAAAATCACTGTTATAAAAGGTGACATTGTTGAGCCTTGGTGCTCATGTGGGAAACACAGGTTTGAATTCGGTCTATGTAGTTTTCTGATCACATTCTCTGCATCTCCTCCTAATAATTTTCAGTCACTCTACTGTTTTATTCAATAGGGAAAATGTACACCTGAAAATGTTGCAGAAATTTGCATATTTTATGATTCAAATGCTACAAATAAATGAGACACTTACTTTATTCATTTTTTTCAATTTATTATATCTAATTATATTTAAACTATATCCTTTCACTCTCTACAACTATATCTGCACAATAAAAAAGGCAAAAGGCCACATATAAAAAAAACACATATATATATATAATTAATAATAATAAACTTTATTTAATAATAATAAATAAAAAAATAAATAAAATTCTGTATGATACTTGGCCAAATTATTCAATGTAATTATTCAAAGTATTCTGAGGTGATTGTCAATAATTATTTCTAAATGTTATGGCTGATATTAAAATATTGTACACTTTACACAACTTTAAAACATACATACATTTATGTTAACTTAAATGCATGATAAGTTTATAATAAGTACATTTAGCCACCACAACATTATAATGTACAGTAAGAAAAATTCATTTTGAGATTTGTGAAAGACGAAATGTTACAACGGTGTTATTAATTTATTTGTGTTTTTAAAGATTCATTTTAAGTGAGTGTTCGATGACAGAAAAAGTACACTACTGTTCAAACGTCTGAGGCAAGTCTCTAATGCTCACATTTATTTGGTCAAAAATACAGTAAAAACAATAATATTGTAAAATATTATTACAATTCAACAGAATTGTTTTCTATTTGAATATATTTTAATATGTAATTTATTTCTGTGACACAAAGCCAAATTTTCAGCATCATGACTCCAGTCTTCAGTGTCACATGATCTTCCAGAAATTATTCTAATATGCTGATTTGCTGCTCAAGAAACATTTCTTATTACTAATGTTGAAAACAGTTGTCCTGCTAAATAATTTTGTGGAAATGACACATTTTTTTTCAGGACTGTTTGATGAATAGAAAGTTCAAAATGACCTTTGTAACATTATAAATGTCTTTACTGTCACTTTTGATCGATTTAATACACCCTTGCTATAGTAATAATGTCTTTCAAAAACCGACCCCAAACTTTTGAGCTGAAGTGTTTGAATGGTTGGCTGTTACTCTCAAGCATACGAACCAGACAGAGCGTCGTGGAACTCGTCTTCGCTGAGGACGCTGCGGGGCGACGAGCCTTTAACCACCGACTGCTCCAGCTCATGATGTTCCGTGGCCAGCGTCTGCAGAGCCTCCGACAGGATTTTATTCTTCTCCAGCTCCTGCTCCAGTTTCAAACTGCGTGCCTGGAAAAACACAGGCACACTTTACAATTCACTATACAAAATGTTTTATACTTTCAGTGTATTTGTGATCATTAACAATGACTTTACCTGCTGTTTTTTTCTTTTTTAAAAGTTATTTTTGGGGCTTTATTTGACAAATATAGGGAATGGGGACATAAAATTGTTAGAAGGGGTGATCATGTTGCATCCGAATTCGAACCTGTGTAGTCCAAGTGAGTACCATGAATTTAACACATGCATTAACCACTGTGCCAAGGCTCCGTTTTCAAGCAGGCGCTTATAATAACCTCCTCAAGTAGCTTCATAGCAACGGATGTGTGCAATGAAATAGGTACATACTCCTTCCTGTTTGGAAAACAGCCCCAGACACTGGTGCAGTGAGGAGCAGGTTTCACTGGAGGCTTCACAGACCTCCTTCAGCTTCTGAACGACTGCTGCAGGGACTCCTGGCAAGAATATAAAAATGCACTGCGGCTTTAAAAATCCAGAGCTGCATATTTGGTTTCAGCCAATCAGATGCAGCGGATGATTAAAGGTCTTACGTTCCGCCAGGCCATCTTCTTTCACCATGGACAGGAGGGCCAACACCTCCGTCTCCAGTTTCTGATGGCACGCTTCAGCCCGCTGCCACACAAAAGAGGAACAAGAAAACAAAAGGAAATAAAAAAGGATATTGTGAAAGAGAAAGGTTAGGACTCTAAGAAAGGGTCGGGGTTAGTCAACTTTACCACTTCCTGTGGATAGAGTGAAAAGAGAAGTCGGAACTCATTTTTCTTTTGAATTGCAATATGAGCATGAGACACATAACACTGTCTATTTATAGTTCATTTTTATGGTGAATAAAAAGTTAATTAATTATTTTATTAATTTAATATAATTAAAAATGTTTGTCATAAAATAAATAATTTAAACTTTAATTTATATTTTTCAACTTTTGTATACAAAAAGATTTTTTTAAAATCTGCCAGTATTCGTCTTTGTAATTGTTTTTGTAAATAATACAACCTTTTTCTGCTGCTAGATAATTTTGTCACATGATGAACAGCTATGTATCCTCGTAGAAGAGGAAGAAAGGCCAGCCATGTGCATTCTATCAGCTGATGTGATTGTCAAGAAACGATTTCATCAATAAATTAAGTTGCGGATGTGATTTCTCACCAGAAGTGAGTCAGAAAGCTCATGTACAGACACAACGTTGTCTTCCTCTTCCTCGCTGTCTGGGTCCTGTGAGCAGTAATGAGTGCTAAAGGCTGAATGCTCCTCTATGGCCTCCAGCCACCTCTGAAAAATAACACACATTTACACAAACATACGTAACACACTCCAGTCTAATCTAACAGAGCTGAAAGGAATCTCACTTTTCTGGTGGATTCGGGGTCGTTCTTCTGTGACACTTTGAAATGGTGAACAGTGTCGTCAAAGCACCTGACTGTGAAATAGCAGTTGTCTTTCGCTTTAATCTGAAAGTTGGAAAGAAAAGCAGTTTGGGAAATCCTGTTAACAATCCCACAAAACATGAATCAGTATTTTGTTCATTGCTGATAAATCATCAAATGAATCTTACCATGCTCTGCGCTTGTGTTAGCGGTTTGCAGCCTTGCCGGTGAGTGTTTGAATCTGCATCTGACCTTGATGAGTTAAAAAAAAAATGAATGAAAAGTTACTGGGAAAAAATGTTTTCAAATATTTATTTCTGCACATTTTGAAAATAATTTTTTTAGGTAATTTTCCTATCAGTAAAAAGTATTATATATTATGACCTTGATGAGTTACACTACAATAAATTATTTTTTTTCAAATTTTGCAAAATAAGTCTTTAATTTTAGAAATTTATTTATCATTCCATTTTATTATATATTATGACACTATATATATATATATATATATACACATATATACATATACATATACATATATTGAGCTAAAAAGGATGAAACATTACAATAAAAACAGTTTTCAAAGAAACATTCTGCAAATTTTAAGCAACTTTAAGCAATTTTGCTATCATAAAATTGTATTATATATTATGACATTAAATTAAAAAATGAAACATTACAATAAAAAACTAATTCTGTAGATTTTGCTAAACAAGTCTTTAAGCAATTTTCTTAACATTACATTTTATTATATATTATGACCTTGATGAGTTAAAAAAATATTGTAAATTTACAATTTTACAGTATTTATTTTCTTCACATATGAAACATTCGAAAAAAATTGAAGTTTTACAACATTTATCTCCGCACATTTTGCAAAATGAGTCTTTAACTCCAGCAATTTTACTATCATTACATTCTATTATATATTATACATTTATTTCAATTATAGCATCACATTTTGGGAATAGAGGCAGATACTCACTGTTTAGGGTACCATGACAAGACTCCATCCAGAAGAACTACCCAGTAGGAGCGCCAGCCAAAAAACCTTGAGCTCTGAAATAAAAATATAAAAGAAAATTAAATACAGAAAAAAAAGAAAATAAATAATAACAAATAAATTTTTCAAAATATGTCTACTATAGTTATAGATTTTGATAAAGCATACCTTCCAAAGAGGCCCCTCGAACATTTTAACATGTCGCGTCATGCCCTATAGGATGAAAGTGTCGTAACAATGAAACCAAATTCACAAAAAAAGGCTACACCATCATAAATAAGCGTAAAATCTGCAAAACATCAGTGTTATGATATGGTGATGGACAAGGTATTTTTTAAATATATATATTTTTGTGACATCGTTACATCAGAACTGTCCAATTAACTGAACCTACTTTCATAACATTTCCTGTAATGATCTGCTTCATTTCTGCATCGTTCGCCAAATCAAAAACAGTCTGATCTAAAATCAAATGAGAAACAAAAATGCAAAAATTAATCAACATGTATCAGGCAACCACAAAAAGTCAAGAGGTCATTCAAATATAAAACAAACAAAAAAAATTCATGTAGTTATTTTGTTTTATTTTAATAACTGTAATTTTTCATATATATTTGTAGTTGTACTAAAATAGTAAAAATATGACTATGACAGTAACGAAACTAAAACAATGAAAACAACAGCGGATTGAGAAAATATTGACCTGGCGACAAACACAACAGTGTTGAATGCTTTGAAACATGACGCTACAATAAGGTGGAGCTCACTACCAATTTTGTTCTTGATGTTGGGGTTGGCCTTGTGCTGCAGGAGTTTGACGGCGCACTGTTTCTGGCCTCTGTAAGCGGCGCAGTGCAGCGGCGTGTTGCCCAACATGTCTGTGCAGCTTATGTTTGGGGGTTTCTTCATGTTTAGCTACACGAGGAACAAGAAGATCAGACATTACAACTGCTCAAAGTGGTTTAGCGACAGGGTAGAACAACAAGTAGTTAGCAAGGTAACCAGTCTTGTGAGGGTAGATATGGCTCCTTCCCGCGCCGCCTCCAGCAGCTGCTCCTCTAGTTTCCTCTCTTCAGTCCTCTCAGCAGCTAGAAGGTAAAAAATTGAATGGTAATAATTTAGTAATCATTCAGCAGACTTTATCCAAAACACATTCAGTACGATTTCATGCACTTTCAGCACGCTTACCCTCCAACATGCTTTTAATCTCAGCACTCTGGGTAATGTCTTTAGGTATCTGGGCCATGCCATTGATGACAGAAGCACAAGTGTTGTACTGAAGAAGCAACATTACAACCTCCTAAACCGCAAAACCAGCATTCAGCATTCAGAGTCCAATCAGTGTTCGGCTTTCAGTATCCAGTCAGTATTAACATTCAGGTGAGTAGTTACTGTATGTCAGTGATTTAAGGCTGCGCACATTCATATGGCTCAACAGTATAGAGCTTCTATTAGAGATTGCCCAAAAATGCCTTTTATGACCGCTAACCGATTGCTAACTGATTTTTAATTGATGTTTTATTTAAAATTTTTGATACAATAATAATAATAATGATTATTAGACTACACCAATAAAAACAAATCATTATGATATTATTATGATAAATTATAAATGATTATTAATAATAAAATATTCAAATAATGTAATCAAAATATTTAATTAAGAATTAAAGTAATAATTAAATTACAGTATAAATTAAAATAACGATAACATTTTAATATATTTAATAATGAACTATTAAAATTAAATAATTTTTTTAATTTAAATTCATTACAATTATGATTAATTTCATATAAATCAATAAAAAACAGCTAGTTGCCAAAGCAACATTTCTCATTTTAAATTACTGTTGTTAATTATGTCAAGTTGATTTGTGATCTCAGAGGTTGCAATTTTATTTTATATCTTTAATTTAAAACATTACTTACCTGTAAAAAACGTTTACAATGATCAAAGACATACAGGAAACAAATGTTTCTGTAATACCATTGTTGGTTGCATTTCTTTTTTTTTTAATATTAGTCAAACTGATTATCAGTCTATCACAAGCTAATATCTCAGTGCATGAACATGTACGATACCAGTAATGCATACTTTTCTCCCAGTGAATGCTGCTTTATGGAGAGGTGTGTCTCCGACATTATTTGGCAAATTAACATCTGCTCCAGCCTGTAAGAAGCACAGATGAGCAACAATTAGACATTAAAATACCAAGCACAAATTCTACTCGGAAACATACCAGTGCACACATATATGAGAATATAAAAGGCTGAGATGATCGATACCTTCAGTAAGGCCTCAACAACATCTCTGTGTCCAAAGTAGCAGGCCAGATGAAGAGGAGTCCAGCCATGATTAGATTTGCTCTTGCCTGAAACAATGTAACGCTGTTAGAAGTACTCCAAAATGTCTAGAAACATTCGAGTGGTCAATAGAAACCTAATGACGTGTTCTACCCTTGCAGTTGATGTCGATTTTGGCCTCCTCCTTTATCTTGGACATCAAAATCTTTTGGATTCCTTCTAGGTTCCCGTTCCTAGAATCCCTGAGGAACTGCTCCTCCGGGTCCAGCTCCTCCATGACTTTATGAACAATTTTTAAAAAAGCATTAAAAACCATAAATCAGAGCCTTGAGTAACAGAGTAAGTGCAGTGTATCTAAAAGTCAGGAAATATATAAAGGCAGATTATTTGAAACATCTGCCATGTGATTTCCTTGTTTAGACTGGAGGAAAACATTTAAAAGCCATAAACAGAGCAGAACCGTTTAGTGACGTCATCAGAAATACCCTCATAATAAAGGTCTGGTGGAAAAGAACCAAAGGAAACCTGACAAAAATAAATCCTAAGCAGGTTGACCCTATAAAGCCTAGTGTATCATATTTGATAGGGAAATCTGTAAGTATCAACATGATCAAAACTACATTCCTTCTGTCATATGACTGATAGTTTATACTTTTTTAGCAAGTAAAAGGCCTTTTCTAAAAATTTCCATTCTAAAAACTTCTTTCAGCTCATGATACATGTGTCTTTTAACTGTGAAATCTTTTCTGATTTTTATGTCGTAAATGTAAGAGAAATTTATAAAGGTACTGTAACTGTTAGCAATATTTCAGGATGAACACCCGCTGGACTGAAGCAGGTGTTACTTGAGTATCCATAAATCACGTTAGAATGCGAGGATCAAATATGATGTATCATGTTTTTGAGGAACATTTATTCATTCATCTCTCAAGCATCTTTGTATTGCATTGCATTATGTTTTTTCCCTCACAATAAAACTGACAGAGCTTTGATCATAAACAAAGCATTTAAACTGCATGAGATACCGAGTGACAACTGATATTTATTTGTGTTTTATGTAAGTGTCTGCAATACTGTTATAAAGATCTCATTGATTTACATTAGCTATCAGAATTACATCTTAACTTTTTGGCCATATAAAGATCAGCAACTGCAAATTTAATATCTTTCCTCAGAGTGTAGGTGTTTTTTCTCCTTCAAGTATGAGCTCCACATCCTTACTATGATATGAGAATAAAAAGCCTGATACTCAACAAAGAGGACACATATGCACGCTTTTTCTTTTTAGATTTTGCCTAAAGAATTAATAAACTGCTTCACGCTTGAGTTATTCAGCCAATCACAACGCACTGGATCGCTGGCCAATCAGAGCACACCTCGCTTTTCAGACCGATGAGCTTTGTAAAAATCGACGCGTTTCAGAAAGGCGGGGCATAGAGGAGAAACAATAATGTACAATATGTGGAAAATAATGTGTTTTTTTAACCTTAAACCGCATAAACACATTGCATTACACCAAATACACAAAATAATGTTCTTTCTAGCAACGGCATATGACCCCTTTAACGCAATAAGCGTTTGGTAAACCATAAAGCTTTCTTTGTTGTGAATGTAGGTCAGTACGCTAAAAGAAAGATGTAATATACGTTTAAGAGCCGAACTTGGACTAACCCACAACTTAAGTGAATAAAAAAAGGTTAAAAATGATGCGCATTAGTGTGTCCACTATCACCTGAATACATCAAATTCCAAAAGCTGAGCGAACGGTCAATCATTTCCTGGAAATGCTTTTCGCGGTGCTTTTCTATGCCTATAACGGTTGTAAATGACTTGAGAGCTAATGGAAGATAAACTCCAGCAGTACAGCAGTAAAGAACAAAGTAAAGTCGACTGTCATGTGACTTTCTGGACCTCTCAAGCCTTGATACAAACATCACCACTGTTCAACTTGATCAACCTGTCTGCATTTGATTGCTTCATATCTGTCGGAGCAGTGACTTCATGAGAACTGAGACCTAAAACGATAAAACTAGCTGACCCTTCTGAAGAGTATCGAAGATAGTTTCTATACATTGAATCTTTTAGTTTATTTACTTGCGAATATCGGAGGTATTCATCAGGAAGTGGGTTTATTGGTCATAAGCTGCAGTCAAAAATAAAATAAAACTAATAAAATCCAGATGAATTACATAAATCACTGTGTGTGTGTGTGTGTCTCTCAAGCATCTTTGTATTGCATTGCATTATGTTTTTTCCCTCACAATAAAACTGACAGAGCTTTGATCATAAACAAAGCATTTAAACTGCATGAGATACCGAGTGACAACTGATATTTATTTGTGTTTTATGTAAGTGTCTGCAATACTGTTATAAAGATCTCATTGATTTACATTAGCTATCAGAATTACATCTTAACTTTTTGGCCATATAAAGATCAGCAACTGCAAATTTAATATCTTTCCTCAGAGTGTAGGTGTTTTTTCTCCTTCAAGTATGAGCTCCACATCCTTACTATGATATGAGAATAAAAAGCCTGATACTCAACAAAGAGGACACATATGCACGCTTTTTCTTTTTAGATTTTGCCTAAAGAATTAAAAATTTCCCCCCTTAAAAAAAAAAAAAAAAAAAAAAAGGACAATTATTATTTGATGTTATCAGACTTTATAGGGTTAATAAGTTGGCCACTAAAGCAACCAAGCAGGAAAAATGTCTTGGTATGCAGATTAACAACGTCACATTTTAAAGGGGTCATATGATGCAATTTCTATTTTTTCCTTTCTCTTTGGAGTGTTACAAGCTCTTGGTGCATAAAGAAGATCTGTAAAGTTGCAAAGACTAAAGTCTCAAATCCAAAGAGATATTCTTTATAAAAGTTAAGTGTCAACCACACCTACCTAAAACGGCTCGTTCTAACACACCCCCACATATCTACGTCACCATGTGGGAATATTTGCATAACTCCGCCCAAATGTTCACGCAAAGAAAGAAGACATAACTTTTATTCTCGCTGTAGTATTGATGCCGCCATGTCGAGACGCTGTATATATAGTTAGATATAAATAAAACAACTAAATATATTTGAACAAGTTCTAACTTGTTCTAAGTTCTAAAGGGAAAACATATATAAAGACTTGCCTGATTTTAAAAGTTAACGCATGACTTGAGGTTCGAGACGCGCTGCCATTCTTGTTCCAGTCACTCAACAATAAAAACATAAATAAATTATTTAAAAAAAGATTTCCATAAACTGTGCTTTATCACAGATTTGACAGAGCATGCGATGCACTCTTCCTGTTTGTCAGACTCACACATGTGAGTCTTTGCTAATAGTGCAAAGTTCTTCACAAGCATCTTCAACAAACATCTTAGAATCTGTTGTGCAACTCCACACAGACTGCGCGCAAACTAACATCACACGGCAATTATGGAAATAAACAGCTGACTGACAACACTCACGATGACGATGCTCTTCCGGTTTCGATGACCGTAAACAGTCAGCCACGATAAAAGCAAAGTCCCTTTAAGGCATAGTATTCTATAGTCTTTGATAAAAGTGAATTTCTACTACTACTAGTAGTACTACTACTAATAGGTTTAAGAATAGTTAAAGATTATACGGACAAATAAATAAATAATATTTTATGCGTTCTTGATTTTTTTCTCAGATTTGTTGTACGTGGCTCTTATTTTGAAATGTCTTGCGGAAGTGAGCCAGTTGCGTCTTCAGTATGGAGGGGTCCGTAGCAAACGGCGTGTCGGCGCCTTTACCTGGGCGATGTGCTTTTTATGTAGCAAAAAAGAAACGATACTGCAAGATGATTGTTGGAAGTGGGAAAACCTTTTGCGGGGAGCATGCAAATGCTGTATGTGAATGAAATACGTTATAATGGCAAAGTTATGCTGCTCTGAATGGATTCACTACTGCTTACCTTGCCCCTATTAATATTAGTAGATCAAATAAGTTGTTTTCTCAAAATTTGATGTAATTTCCATATAGGGCGAAGAGAGTGAGAAAAAACGAATACCCTGTCCTCTGGACCCCAAACAGTAAGATGTTCACTCTTCTAACAAGTTTTTGTAGTGTTTAAGTAGTACAGTCCAAACTGAATCAATGAAATGATTCCAGAGTTTCAGATTCATGCATACAGAAATGTTATATCTGGCTTGAATATTTCTTAATAAATTAATTAACATGAAAATGTACAAATCTAGAAGTGAATGAATGAATTATGACTGGTGTCAACCGATTTTTAGCTACATCATTTAGCTAGGACTTTGATATAAATATATGTAATTATTTTACATTAAGGACATATTTGAAACCTAAAAAAGGTGTATTTTAAAATTAACCTCTATCCTACTGTCATAGTCAATATGAAATATTGAGGTACAGTCTGAGGTGGTGTTAAGGGTAATTTAATGTCAACATTTTTAAATAAAGAGAAATAAAATGAATTGTACATTTGTGTTAAGAACATTAGTGATCATCTATGATTATTTTAAAAGTTACATTTTGATTATTCCTAAAACTTATAACAAGTAGAGTTTTGTCCCATGTCTCAGTGGCAGACTTTGAACTTTTATGTTTGTTATATTCAAAAATCTTCTCTCCTGACTTAAACAGCACTGTATTTGAAGATCATTTGGCTAAACACCTGAAGAAATGTAATTCTAAGGAGAAACCAAAACCTGTATGTATAAATAATTCCACCTACAATTTCTGAAGAATACTTTATTTTTTTGGAGTGATGTTTTTCTACAACGTTAGAAAAATAAAATCCATGTGGCATAACACAATGCTTGTTGTGTGAATGGCTGCTATGTTTGATTTGATTATAGATTTATTATGTGAAGGACATCAATGCAGGTTCTGCAAATGAAGATGAACCCATAGAGGAGGTGATTGTATTGCTTATGAGAGCATGTGAATCTAGATTTCATGGCTTTAATTAATAGATATGTGTTTAATAATGATGCATCAATGCAGATAACGATCGCTGAACGATCCAAAAAGGAGCTGGATGAGTTGATTGTGAAACTCAAAACTGCACTGAAAGGTATCCAACTGTCATTTGAGTTTTATCACATGACTATTAAATCTGGTTATGTCATATTTTATGTAATTATAAAGGATTCTTACGTGTTTACCTGTTTCCTCAGGACTAAATACCAAACTCGTTGAAAACATAATCTCACATTCTGCTCTACATGAGCCTCTAAGTGACCCAAAGAATGGAGATTCTGCCTTTAAACACCTCAAGCAACAGGTAAAGCACTCCAGAACTGCTAAAGCACACATCCTATATATAAATAGTCTTTGTTATATCCTTATTTTAAAGAAATGTTACCCGGTTTCACAGGCTTCAATTCTGGGAAACATGGAGGTTTTAGAACAATTGCATTAAGATCATGATCTCATTTGTAAACGTTTTTCTTGCAGTTTGATGTCAGTTGAAGATCGGGAACAGATCGGACAGCTTTGTAAACGTCTGATTGACCATGGCAGAGTGTATTACCTTCAGCAAAAAGGCTTTGAAACTAGCCTGAAATACTACACAAGCAGAGACATTTCATTGGAGAATGTGATACTAACTGCCGTTCCAGCAGCCAATCAGAATAGAGATGAGTCTCAACAGCCTTCTTAAACAAGACAAACAAGCTCAAGTGCAGGACACGTATGCTTCATTTTATTTGATCAATGTTTATGGATTTTATTTTAGCTCATCCACAAACATTAGTTATGACATACTAGCAGAAAGCAGCAACTCCAACAAACAGCATAGACGAGACATTTAATAGACGTGAAGTGCTCTTCACAGAACAAAACTTGACATGATGGACCGGAAGATCAAGCCTGAAGGCAGACAGAAGCCAGCATGCAAGTCACAAAGAAGATGCGGTCTCTGACACGCCTTCCAACATCACATTTTGCACTGATGTGAAAGTTTGGGATCCTGCAAGAGACATTTAACACAAAAGTTGGTCTTTAAGGGGCTCTCAAGGCTTAATTTCATGTTTATTTCATTTATTAAACAATAAGTTCTGCTACCAATTTTGCACACAATACATATTGAGTACGGCATAACCTCTTTTCCGGGCCTCTTGGATGTAGAAGTGCATGAACTCGCGACCAAACATCTCCCTGTCGTTCTCTTCTTCATCTACATCCTCTTTTAAGTTAGGAAGCGTCACATCATATGTCAAAGGATTGTCTCGGAAATTCACAAACCTGCAGAATGAGCATTTTAAACTTCGTAATCGTAATCATTTGTAAAATGCGCAAGTATGCAGACACGAATGCTTCACCAATGCTTAGCAACTCAGTCCAAGAAGCATTTGCATTCTTGCGTGAAATAGATTCCAGGGTTTCCTATAGAAAAATTTTGTATTCATCAAGTTTTTTTATTGGTCCCCAATGACACTCTACAAATTGAACAATACTTTAGTGCTTACCTGAGGTTACTCATGCCCTCCATAAGTGGAGGAATGTCTCGTAGTTTATTTTTGCTTTGTTTGGTCTTCCAAAAGAGGACACAACTAGAAATCAGTGGTTAAGTTGTATTTACAACACTGTTCCGGAACAGTTCAACCCAAATACGTGTGCTGCGCATTTTATGAAGGACGAGGACTGTTTCCTGGGAGAGTATCCTACAATGCTGGTGTTCCGGTGAATTCAGTTCCCGTTTCCCCTTCGGTGCGCATGCTGACCCTATACAGTCTATGATGCTGACAAATAATGCTGACTCACAGCCTGTAAGAACATTTTCACATTTAAAGGATTTGCCACTGACGATTCAAACGTGAGTTTTGAGCAGTGTAGAGTAGCTCTTGTTGTTTTTCGTTTTGCTCCCCATGTGCCTT
>NW_015643596.1:1169318-1190041 GCF_001515625.1 Sinocyclocheilus rhinocerous | reverse complement strand
GTGAAAAGCTCATAGTGTCAGGACTGGCTATCGCTCTTTGCTGCCACCACCGTTGCGACTGGAGACACTACGTGGGAAAAGAGTTCTTCAGGCAGAGAGGTCTTGGACCGGAAGAGTTTGCTGCCTTTCAGCGCATGTCGAGCTGGGCCACTTGTGGGATGAGAAAAATTGGCTCCAAGACAACAGAAAAACGAAGTGAACATAAAACAGGTGAAGAGGAAGAACATGAGATGAGCGAGGAAGCTTTACCAGATACCCTCAACAGGTGAGTTTTCTGCTGATCGACCAATACAAATTGCATTAAGATCATGATCTCATTTGTAAACGTTTTTGTTGCAGTTTGATGTCAGTTGAAGATCGGGAACAGATCGGACAGCTTTGTAAACGTCTGATTGACCATGGCAGAGTGTATTACCTTCAGCAAAAAGGCTTTGAAACTAGCCTGAAATACTACACAAGCAGAGACATTTCATTGGAGAATGTGATACTAACTGCCGTTCCAGCAGCCAATCAGAATAGAGATGAGTCTCAACAGCCTTCTTAAACAAGACAAACAAGCTCAAGTGCAGGACACGTATGCTTCATTTTATTTGATCAATGTTTATGGATTTTATTTTAGCTCATCCACAAACATTAGTTATGACATACTAGCAGAAAGCAGCAACTCCAACAAACAGCATAGACGAGACATTTAATAGACGTGAAGTGCTCTTCACAGAACAAAACTTGACATGATGGACCGGAAGATCAAGCCTGAAGGCAGACAGAAGCCAGCATGCAAGTCACAAAGAAGATGCGGTCTCTGACACGCCTTCCAACATCACATTTTGCACTGATGTGAAAGTTTGGGATCCTGCAAGAGACATTTAACACAAAAGTTGGTCTTTAAGGGGCTCTCAAGGCTTAATTTCATGTTTATTTCATTTATTAAACAATAAGTTCTGCTACCAATTTTGCACACAATACATATTGAGTACGGCATAACCTCTTTTCCGGGCCTCTTGGATGTAGAAGTGCATGAACTCGCGACCAAACATCTCCCTGTCGTTCTCTTCTTCATCTACATCCTCTTTTAAGTTAGGAAGCGTCACATCATATGTCAAAGGATTGTCTCGGAAATTCACAAACCTGCAGAATGAGCATTTTAAACTTCGTAATCGTAATCATTTGTAAAATGCGCAAGTATGCAGACACGAATGCTTCACCAATGCTTAGCAACTCAGTCCAAGAAGCATTTGCATTCTTGCGTGAAATAGATTCCAGGGTTTCCTATAGAAAAATTTTGTATTCATCAAGTTTTTTTATTGGTCCCCAATGACACTCTACAAATTGAACAATACTTTAGTGCTTACCTGAGGTTACTCATGCCCTCCATAAGTGGAGGAATGTCTCGTAGTTTATTTTTGCTCAGAACTAGTGTGTCCAGACTTTGCATGTGACTGATATTGTCTGGCAGGTACTCTAGTTCATTTCTTGGGAGCCACAAGGTGTGAAGTTTCTCCATTCTAAATTGGGACGTAAAGTTTATAGGATTTATTACAAAATCTTGGTTCTATTAGTAGTACATTGACAGAAAAGAGAATGATCTGAAGTTGCTTGTAGTTTAGTATTTTACCTGTGAATATCTAATCTCACATTCTGCTCTACATGAGCCTCTAAGTGACCCAAAGAATGGAGATTCTGCCTTTAAACACCTCAAGCAACAGGTAAAGCACTCCAGAACTGCTAAAGCACACATCCTATATATAAATAGTCTTTGTTATATCCTTATTTTAAAGAAATGTTACCCGGTTTCACAGGCTTCAATTCTGGGAAACATGGAGGTTTTAGAACTGCTCAGCCCAAACAGATGCTACATAGAGTTTGGAGCAGGGAAGGGAAAACTGTCCCACTGGATTCACATCGCTCTTAAAGCAGCTGAAAATGTCAATTTTTTACTCGTGGAAAGGTCCAGTACTCGCTTTAAGGTGTGGTGTCAAACGCATAAAGCTATCCTTTCCTCAAATTCAGGAAAATATTGTTCTTTCTACTCGAAAGTAAGGTTAAATTTCAATTTTATGTTTTTTAGGTAGATGGCAAGCACAAAAATGCAGACTCAGCATTTGATAGGCTTCAGGTTGATATTCAGCACCTTGATTTATGTGAGTAAACTAGTCGTAATTGTCTGAATATATTCTAAAATAAATAGTTTTACTATTTTAATTTGATCTTCTAATAAACTACTTTGTACCTTTCAGCGAAGGTCCCTCTTCTGAGAAAAAAAGGACTTCCTATTATTGGTGTTGGGAAGCACCTGTGTGGTGCAGCAACAGGTAGACTAGAATTCAATAAACGTCATTATGGTATCAGTACTACTAGATTGAGTTGTCAACTTGTCACCACAGATCTGGCACTTCGGTGTTTATTTGAGCATAGCTGCACCGACAAAGATGATGAACCTCCAACAAAGCGCATAAAACTCCATCAGAATGAGGGTGCTGGTGATTTTATCAAGCCTGTTGCCTCAACCGAAGGCAGGGAAACTGGTGAAAAGCTCATAGTGTCAGGACTGGCCATCGCTCTTTGCTGCCACCACCGTTGCGACTGGAGACACTACGTGGGAAAAGAGTTCTTCAGGCAGAGAGGTCTTGGACCGGAAGAGTTTGCTGCCTTTCAGCGCATGTCGAGCTGGGCCACTTGTGGGATGAGAAAAATTGGCTCCAAGACAACAGAAAAACGAAGTGAACATAAAACAGGTGAAGAGGAAGAACATGAGATGAGCGAGGAAGCTTTACCAGATACCCTCAACAGGTGAGTTTTCTGCTTATTACAAAATCTTGGTTCTATTAGTAGTACATTGACAGAAAAGAGAATGATCTGAAGTTGCTTGTAGTTTAGTATTTTACCTGTGAATATCTTCTGGCAAACTTTCCAACCTGTTGCTGCCCATGTCTAGCCACTCTAGAGAAGGAAGGTTGACCACACAATCTGGAATGGTGGTGAAATGGTTCATGGAGAGGTCCAAGTGATATAGCTTCTTTAGATTGCTAAGCTAAGGAAATTAGATCAAAGCAAGCACAGGCAGTAGGTATATAGAGAGTTTTAAAGACCAAATATGCGGTATATACATGTGTTCAATGTTATTGACCTGAGTAGGCAACTCATCCAGATCTTCGTTCATTGCAAGTTCCAGTTTCTCCAGATTTTCACAACAACCAAGTTCTTCTGGTACATAGCTTACTCTGTTATAGCTCAACAACAGCTCTCGTAACCGAGATAATTTGCCTGTTATTTATAAGAGCATATCTGAGAGTTACTTTGGCTAAAGAAAGTCAAAGTTTGTACAAATGACACCCATTTTTGTACTGACCGATTTCTTTGGGAATTTCTGTGACTGAATTGCGAGACAAGTCCAAGACTAGAAGACTCTCAAAGCTTGAGATGAACCGTGGGATTTTTTGAAGTCCTATTCGGTGTAACTGCCATTCTTGGATCTGGGAGAGTTGAACCAGAGCTGGAGGAAGAGTCTGCAAAAAGAGTGCAAACAATGAAAACCAAACACTCAATAGGAAATTTTTTTTAAAGCCAGTAGGCTGCTATATTTGCGAATACGTGAGCAGTTTGAAAGCATTGTTTTCGAACTATTTTTCTTTTAGAAGTCAGGGGTGTCCAATCCTGTTCCTGGAGGGCCACCACCTTTCTGCAGAGTTTGGCTCCAACCTCCATTAAGCACACCTGAAACCGCTTAATCAAGGTCTTCAAAATGACTTTAAATACGCAGACAGGTGTGTTGGAGCAGGTTAAAGCTAACCTTTGCAGGAACTCCAGAAGCAGGATTGGACACCTTTTGTCCAAAGTCCTGCCCCAAACCATATCATAGACCAAGGGTGTTCAATCCTGTTCCTGGAGGGTCAGTGTCCTGCAGAGTTTAGCTTCAACCCTAATTAAACACACCCAAAGCAGCTAATCAAGGTCTTCAGATTGGGCTTGTTTGAGATGAGCAAATTCTGCGCAGAATCGATCACCGCGAGATGCATGCCGGTTAGAAAAGTGTCCGACTTGCTCTCCACCGACTGCGCTGATCAAAAGCATGATGGGAAACGACTGACTGACGACACAGCTTAATGCTCATTGGTTCAGACAACTGTGATGCTGCGTTCTCTTCTAAAATGTTTTTTTTTTTTAATCTGGTTTCATGTGATTATGTATTTAAATTATGCATGAATATTCCCAAACACGATGACAGTGCAATCTCTGTGTGAGATATGTGATTGTTGTCATATTTCTATAAAAATCTAAAATACATGTTTGTATTAAAGTAAAAATGGATGATAAATACACCTTTCGTATGGAATTAAATAGCAAGCACTTTAAGTGTCTTGTTCATCACATTTATTTTCATATAAAAGTATCAGAACTGAAATTATATTATGTTTATAAGCAACACAGCACGTGAGTGAGAATAACGCGATACCTGTCTTTGATCTCGTTGGTATCTGTTCCACTTCGAGAGGGCAGAACTGTCCGTCTTGACTGCGCTTATTTCACTCCTCCCCTCACTGCAGCCGCCTACTCTCGCCTACATTTCAGGCAAGGCAAGGCGCATCTCAAACAAGCCTATTGACTAGAAACTTGCAGGTAAGTGTGTTGGAGCTAAACTCTGCAGGACATTGGCCCTCTGGGAGCAGGACTGGACACCTCTGCCTCAGTCCTTGCAGGTACACTTTACTTTATGAAATGTTGGATAATATTCTGCACCAGTGTGGGCTCAGAAAAATGGTATATTGAGGGTGCTCATGTACCTAAAATAACAAATGGGGGTGTCTGGTTCTTGTGCATTGGATTTTGATTTCTAATTTGAAACTGACCTCAAACTCGCAAAGCACAAAATGCTTTACCTTCCACTCCTCCTTTTCAATACGCAGGATGACACGTCCTTCCTCTGTCACAACTTTTCCCTTTAGATTGGCCAAAGTGATGCGATCCTCCCAGGCACCGGTCAACCTACGCCAAAGATTTTGAACTATTCAAAAACTTTCGTTCTACTACAACGGTTAATGGAGGTTTCAGGATAGACAAAAGCACAGTCTATGAAGTGGTTCTCAACTGGTTCTTCAGGATCCAGATTTTACATTGGACATCAAGTGGCAACCCAACACAGTAACAGACCTGAAAATCACATTTGATGCAGTATGGTTTGTATCTTCTTTTAACTTGCATAATTTAGTTCATGGTTTTTAAGAGATGAGGTCATGTCAAACAAGAGCTTCTACCAAGTAACAAATGAACCATAGAGTTTGAGTGGACTCGACCTTTAATGCTGAAAAGTATTTAACATATCCCAACTATACATGATTTTATGATTAGTGTTCACACTTAGTAACCTGCAATGCTTGTTTTAGGTCACGACCCACCAGTTGAGAACCATTGCTTTAAAATAAGTCATTATGCTTCCCATGGGATACATGACCGTAATGGACGTACCTACCCACTGCTCTCCTGTCTCTCTGCTCTCTCTCCTTCTTCAGTTCATCTGTGCTTTTCTTTATCCTGGTTTCCCACAGAGTCTTGATAGAGTTCACTGTCCCACAGCACACCGTGACCCCCGTCATGATGATACAGAGCCCCAAATATCACCTCACACACAGTATGCTAGGGCAGCAGATAAGCCATTTTACCGGCCAGGAAAATGTATGCGCTGCATGTTGTTTTGGTTTGAGATGATAGGGCACATTTGAGTTAGTACTATGTAAATCATATGCTGTGATTGACATTAAATAAACTGTGAGAAGGTTTGAATTAGCTTGTGCTTACCACTCTCATTGGGTCATATTGTCCTTCCAGCGCTTGTACCATGTTTTTACCAGGTTAGCTCCCATTTGATATGGAGAAGATAGTCACCAATGGTACAATTCCTCTGACAATTCTAGTAAGTGTGATCCGTGTTGAAAGAATCGGCTTTGAAGTAATTATCCGCTCCGTGTTTGTCACAGGTTTTCCCTCTTGAAGCGTAACTCCGGCCAATGTCTATATTTAACCCGAGACAACACTGAATAGTGTGGTCACATGCTAAAGTTGGCACAAGAACAGCTGTCCACTTTTGCATACTTTACCACACCAGACGTGCATTTAAGAATAGAGCAATATTATCCTGATTAACAATGAAGCTTAGGACCGTTTCAAAACATTGCTGTTAGATAAATATTTGTATGTCGTGGCTGCTGCTTTAGTAGAATGTTTTAATGATATAAACTGAAAAAAAAAAAAAAAGTGTACAAACAATTTTCACTCAGAAGTTGCTTGTAAATTTGACAATTAATTACAAAGAAATGGCAAGTAACATTGATTTAAACATGAAATTATGAAGTAGAGAAAGACTGAAATAGCATTTTCATGTAAAACATACTCCAATAAATTTTATTTAACTTTGAAAAATCTTTTTTTTTTTAAATTTTCACATATTCTTGAATATTTACTATAACTATACAAATGAATAGCCTACTTGTGCATAATGTCGCCTTACATAAAATTGTACTTTAACACCCTTAACTGTCACCGTCCCACATGTGGGACGCTTGGCACTCTTTTTGTTGTTGTTGTCCTTTTTCTATCAAATCTTTTAGTAATCATCATATATCATTTTAGAGAAAGACTGAAATAGCATTTTCATGTAAAACATACTCCAATAAATTTTATTTAACTTTGAAAAATCTTTTTATTTTTTTATTTTCACATATTCTTGAATATTTACTATAACTATACAAATGAATAGCCTACTTGTGCATAATGTCGCCTTACATAAAATTGTACTTTAACACCCTTAACTGTCACCGTCCCACATGTGGGACGCTTGGCACTCTTTTTGTTGTTGTTGTTGTCCTTTTTCTCTATCAAATCTTTTAGTAATCATCATAAATCATATATCATTTGAAAGCTTAGAAGCCAAAGATTCATCCTGTGAAAACCATTTTGAAATCGGACATTGTGTTACCATGGAAATGGTACTTTAAATCTTTTGGCGGTCTCCTCCCCCTTAGTGGGCGGTGTCGAGTGTCATATTACAAAATGCGTTACGCTCTTTTTACAATCAAAACTTTTTATAGTCTTGACAAAAAACATATAAGTAATATTGACAGAGAAATCTAGACATTTGTGACCAGAAAAATGCATAAAATTTTTTTTATGGAGTTTAGATGGCACCCGGTGGCTGTTTGTGGTATAACGCCCTAAATAAAATCTCACAGGAACCTAAATTTTTTTTTCATATCAACTTCAAATTTGGAACATAACTTATTTAGACATAAGGCTTTAATTTTATACCAATTTTAGAGTAAAACCTGTTATGTAAAATATTTATTATATATAAAATAAAATTAATATAGTGCATTTTCTTTACAGTAAATTTAAACTACCATAACTTTTGCGATAATCTGCTGATTTTCTTCTTTAAAAAGAGACCAACCTTATGTCCATATTCCAAAGTGTTCATAAATTACAACAAGTTAAGTTTGGATAGTGCACCTGCATGCCTATTTAAAAAAAAAAATGAGGGTGACAGTTAAGGGGTTAATTCCAGTTGGCCAGTTAGGTTACTCTTTATACACTGCAAACAAAATGCAAACGGCAAATAAAGATCTGTTTTTATAGATATAGTCCGTGAATGTGTCTGAAGTGGGACTCCAGATGGCTCTACTAGAGCAGTTCACCACCGAATCCTTCAGCTGCCCGATGGCCACGTAACAGACCAGCTTATATCGATCATACAGCAGCTTCTTTACAGCCGTCTTAATACAGTCAGACAGTTCTTTGGAGATGCCCGAGCATGAGCAGCTGTACTCGACAGTCTCCAGTCTTTCATCAACAATGTGTTTGATTATTTCATGAGCTCGGTCAGTGGAGAAGCATCTTTCTGGGATGCTCTGGTAGTGGATGAGCTTCTCGTCTCTGTCTGGTAACTTTTGGCCTCTCGGTTCCTTCTTCATCGTCCGGGTTGAGCTGAATCTCCTTGGGATGGGGATCTGTGATGATGTCCTGCTCTTTCTTTCAGGGTCTTCCTTGGACATTTTCCATCTTATGGTGCTTTTACTTTTCTCTTGGGGTCCCTTCCACTGTTTCTTCTCTTTCTTGTTTAATTAGATACATAAATGTAATTGTTACTGTCATGTATCCAATGAAAAGGTCGAGTCTTCAGTGTCACATGATCCTTCAGAAATCATTCTAATATGCTGATTTGATGCTCAAGAAATATTTCTTATTTTTATCAATGTTGAAAACAGTTGCTGCTTAATATTTTTGTGGAACCTGTGATACATTTTATTTTCTTTGAGTAGAAAGCTAAAAAAGAACATTTATTTGAAATATAAATCTTTCGTCTTTACCATCATCGTTTTATGCATCCTTGCTGAATATGTGCTAATTAAAAAATAAGTAAATAAATCTTACTGACCCCAAACATGCATATTACAGATTAAATAGGTTTTTATAGTTTAATTTTATTATTAAAAAACTGGATGTCAGATTATTAATTTACAATAATAATGAGAAATAATGTTATATCAAGATCTTATTTTAATTTGCAAATATTCTGTTAATTTAAATAAATATTTTTAATTTGCCAATGTGTTATTTGATATTGATTGTTTACAATCCATTATCCAGTTTAAATCAAGTTTTTCTAACTCGGTTGCACCAAACTTTAAACCATACATTTATGGTGTAGTTACATTTCAAATTATTTGATCCGTTTTAGTTTTATAGTGAACCTAGAATACAATTAATCCTGTTACATTACACTATTATTTAAGACATATGAGAAAGTCTTACCTGCATGTTCTTTCTGTAATAGATGCTTAGCTAAACCCCTTTTAGTTTGTGCTCAAGAGATAGAGGCACCAGGCTTTAAAATCTAAGCGGAGAATGAGACACAAGCTCCACCCCCTGCTCAAGCTCTGTTTGACTCCTCTAAGGATCATAAATCTTATCAAATTTACCAGCTGTGCTCATTCCAGCTCCTGGAGTTCAACCGTGTTTTGAAATGGAATAGTAACACTGCTTACTGCTGAGAAACGGTTCCTCAAATGTACAATTTATTAAAACGCTTTCCTTCGTCATTCACACACTCACACAACAATCCCTCAAGGAAACTCCCATTATTAATGAGTGGCAGAACATTATGCTCCAACAAGAATCATCACACCAGAGAAGATGAGAGGACGCATCAGTACAGATTCCCCACAGCCAGTTTGAATCACATATATTTCCATTGTGCTTTAAAAACGCTTGACTGGAAAGAAAAGCAGCACTGAAAAAATAAATAAAAAAAAGAATTATATTTTGCTTCAAGAAATGTATTTTTTTTAAGGAATAGCAATATTTGAAAAAGTCACAGTAATAATAATAATAATAATATTAATAATAATAATTCTACAAAATATAATTTCTTTTTTATTATAATTTTTTCAGGTGACATTTTCATGAGACGAACCCAGACTATTTTTAAATGTTATCCACTAACAAATGTCACTTTTAAAAACCCTTGTGCAACGCCATTGGAGATTTTACAGTATGTGGAAAGTTCATTTACAAAAACATCACGGGTACGTTTTCATATTGCTACACTGAGTTCATATTCTCTAACATTCAACAATACACAATACGCTCTGGTAGATGTAACATCTGATGTCAGTAAGGCAACAAGAGGAAAAAATTAAGAAGAAAAACAACAAAACACCAGTTATTAGCTTCATGACGTTGTGGAAATGTTCTTCAGTCATGATGGAAACCAATGGCTCAAACAGCTCAGTGCCCCAGTAACGAAAAATCTTTAGTGTCGGGAGACTGAGTCAAACATCTAGATGTGCTTGGAGGAAGTGTGCTTTCTATATCTATTTTTTTAGGAATAGCAATATTTTAAATAATAATAATAATAATAATATTTCTTTATACCAAATATAATTTTTTTTTAATTTGCTTTTTTTGGGGGTGACATTTTCATAAGATGAACCTAGACTATTTCTAAATGTTATCCACTAACAAATATCACTGTTCATTGCCCTTGTGCAACGCCATTGGAGATTTTACAGTATGTAGACAGTTCATATACAAAAACATCACAGGTACGTTTTCATTCTGCTACACTGGGTTCATATTCTCTAACATTCAACAATACGTTCTGGTAGATGTAACATCTGATGTCAGTAAGGCAACAAGAGGACAGAATTAAGAAAAACAACAAAACAGCAGTTATTAGCTTTATGACGTTGTGGAAATGTTCTTCAGTCATGATGGAAATCAATGGCTCAAATAGCTCAGTGCCTCAGTAACCAAAAAATCTTTAGTGTCGGGAGACGGAGTCTAGATACGTGCTAGATAGATGTGCTTGGAGGAAGTGTGCTTTCTACTTCAGATCCAGGACCATGGAAGCGGGGTTTTCCAGGTACGATCTCCACAGGTTGGAGAAACGACACATGGTGGCTCCGTCGATGATGCGATGGTCGGCGGACCAGCTCACATTCACGATGTGCGCTTTCACTACCTCGCCCTTGTGGTTGAACCGGGGCAGCACCTGTGGAGAACGCAAAAAAAGATTGTCACTTTAAAAATTGGGCTGCGTTCTAAACACCTTGGTGCCTACTTAGGCAGCATACTAACTGAAAGCGAACCTCACTGATTTTGAAAGTTATATATCGGCAGCAACTCTGTGGGTCATAAAACTTGCACTGTTCGCAACTGATTCCAATTAAGTTTAGCGTTAGCATGTTGCTAAGCTAACTGAGGAATACTGTAGTATGCGTTAAAACATAACGCACACAAATATTGAGTATCATTAAGTACATTAACTACTCTAATATTTTACTGAGTAAATAAATGTAAATTCGTCATATTGGCTTTGTCGACCATTATTTTTTTTATACTAACTTTGTTGCAAAGCATTATGGGATTGGCTAAACATATATGTGATTCTACCTTAGTTCTTAGCCAAAATTCTGTACATCATATACGACAACAAAAACCTTTTTTAAGAGCCTTCGTATTGGAGCGCGCTTGTTTTTCCTACATAGCAAGTTCCCTATGTAGGCAACATTTTCTACCTATGTTTTGGAAAAGAGCCGTAGACAAAATGTATAATAAAAAATCAATTTTAAATCTTTAACAAAACAATTTCAAACGAATGCAACGGTGAAGCTCAATTCACAAACTTCTAAAAAGTATGAAAAGATATTACAATGCTAGTATCGAAAATAGCAAGAATGCAGCAAATGGGTATGCCAGTATCGGAACAAACCAAAATATGTTTTCCGACATATATGCCAAACTACATAGTGCAAATTATATGTAAATTGGAATTTTATTGCAAAATTTTACCTGGATTTTTCCAAGAGCACCAATGGCAACCTCAGGCGGTAATATGACCGGCTTTGCGTAGGTTCCTCCAATCTGTCGACAACAACAGCAATGTTAAGGTTACGTAATTTCCTTGTGTAGCTACACAGTTAGCACTACATTACAGGAGCAAACAAAGGTCGTCCTGCAGTTCTTAACTTACCGATCCAATATTTGAGAGCGTGAACGTTCCTCCCGTGAGGTCGGCGGTCCCCAACTGCCCTGCCGCTCCCAACGTCTGCAGGCGGTTGAGCTCCACTGCGATTTCAAAGACACTGAGCATCTGTACGTTCTTCACATTGGGAACTAGAAGTCCTTGACTGGTATCCATCGCCAGACCGATGTTATGAGCAGCCTGGAGGAGGAAGAGCAATCAATGATCTAGCTCGACTGAATTCAAAGTATCTTTATTTAGATGGGAACGGTACCTTATAGGTGATATTTGTGCAGTTTTCATCCAAAGAAGAGTTGAAAATGGGAAAATGGAGGAGACCAAGAGATGCTGCCTGTTTGTGAAGAAGATACTTATATTAAAACCAAGCATAATTGGAGTTTTGCACCCCACAAATCACTTTTATACCTTGATGAAGAACGGCATGTAGCTGAGCTTCACTCCTCGTGACTCAGCCAGGCCTTTCAGCTCTGAGCGCAACCGGACCAACTGGCTCAGATCCACTTCGTCTTTGTAACCAAAGTGAGGGATCTTCAGGGCTGCTGACATGGTCTTTACCATCGCTTTCTGAAAGCCTGTTTAAAAAAAAAAAACATCAATAACAATTCAGCAAATCATGCTGTTCACACTTGATTTCAACTTAAAGTCACTATGAAATCAAAATTTAAAATTCTTATTTTTTAATGGAATACTGTAGTGTTTATTATAAATAATTTATCCGTGCATTTCATTTTTATTTTATTTTTTTAATTCATGTGCTCTCGTAATCTTTAACCAAAAACGTTAACCTCCCCTCCCCCTCTAAACGACTCCTCTTCTCTTCTGAAGCTGATGCTTCACTTTATAGCACTGACACCAGTTATGAGGGAGTATGTTACCCCTAAACATTGAAAAGATATTAGGATATTACGACAACATTACTCTTAGGACATCGCAAACTAATTTTTTTCATGAATATGACTTAACCTGATGGAGGACGCGCTCAGTCATTCAGGCAGTCTCTCTCTCTCTCTCTCTCTCTCTCTCTCTCTCTCGCGCGCGCTGTTAGGCATGTTTTGTGCCGTTGATCGTCCTCGTCATCCTTAATGAATAAAACATTTATTCATGGTTGGGTGTCGGCTGTGAATCCAGTGGAGAGAAATCCCCCACCACTAACTGCAAACTGGCATTCAGATCTGCCTCCATTTTGTTTGCAACGCCCCAACGTCCCGAAGGACGAATCAAGTCCCGCCCTCTCATTTCAGATGCCGTTTCACTCGGATATACGTCACAGTAGAGAAGAAAAGACAATCGCAACATCCATTTCATGACGACTTTAATGTTAGCTTGTTGATAAGCTAACTGCGCAAAATTATAATATGCGTTAATTTTTTATCTTAAAATACACACAAATACTGTGTAAAATTAACAAGATTGAACTACTCATTTTAATATATTTCTTGTACCAAGTAAATAATCATGTAAAATCATAATTTTGGCTCTATTGGCCATTTTGGATTTTTCTTACACGGATCTTATCGCAACGTATTATGTGATTTACTAAGTGTACATTACTGTTAAAATAGTCTAAACTATTGCCCTCTGAAATCCTTCATTACAAAAGAAGAATTTTTTTTTTTCTAAAATTGCAGGTCTTGCAAATCGTGTTGTTCACAACTGATTTCAATAGTTTAATGTTAGCATGTTGCTAAGTTAACTGCAAAATACTGTAGTATGCATTAAAATACATGACAAAATTTTTGTAAAATTAACTAAATTGAACTACTCCTATTCATATTTTTCTTTACTGAGTGAATAATTAAGTAAAGTCGTCATATTGGCTTTTGTCCGTCATTTTATATTTTATACACTTAACTTGTCGCAATGCATTATGGGATTGGCTAAGCATACATGTGATACTGCCTTACGGCCAGTTTACTGCTGACATTTTAACCATCGCCTTTGTAAGAAAAATGTAAATTGCGCTGTTCACAATAGATTTCAAGTGATTTTGAGTTTAACGTTAACATGTTGCTAAGCTAACATTAAAATGCATAATACAAAAATTGTGTAAAATTATCTAGATCGAACGACTCTCATTAATATTTTTCTGCACTGAGTGAATAATTACATACAATCTTCATATCGGCTTTGATTACACTCACTTTGTCGCAATGCATTATAGGATTGGCTAAGCATGCATTTTAATTCTAGTCTTAACCATCGCCTTTTGAAAGTCTTCGTTGACAATTTTGGCGACTGAATCAACTTCTGAATCAAAACACACAAGCAAACAAACCTTTAATGGGTTCAGTGTGGTCTTTGCCTGTGAAAACAGGTTTAGGGATCACAGGAGTGGGTATACTAGGTGGACTCCTCTTCTCTTTGGGCTTTGCAGCTGGAGCTGAAGGTGCTACAGCCGCAGGAGGAGGAGGACGAATCTCCTGGAAGGGCGCTGGGAGTAAGATGGCCCCCGTCTGCCTGGCTAAGAAGTTCAGGATGTCTTCTTTGAGAATGCGGCTGTCTTTTCCAGTGCCGATGACTTCGCTTAATTTAATCTGCGAGGCAAAGATTTTGATGCAGATGGACCATTTTTGTGAATTTTGTTATGGAGAAACAGCACAAAAATCCTCAGTAGATCTAATTTGCTGCACACTTTACCCCCACTCCTACTTGTGGCCATAGCAACACCACTATATTCTCCAACTATGTGACGCTGACAGGCTAGCCATTTATCTAACACTCTCCAAAGAGGATGCATGACTGTCTATATAGAAACGAGCTACATCTCATGACCCTGATTTAAAGGGCTACTGCACTGCCTAGCAACTTCCAGTGCTGTGCAAGAGTTTATGACCCCCGATGACAATAGCTAAAGACCACCTCCCACTGATGCTGACGCCATGCTCTGTTTGATTTCTGCAGGCACCCGTGACATCCTGCTAACATCCTACTTTCAGATCTACTTTAAATGACCTAATAATGTTTTGGGTGAAATCAAATATTCAGTGGGAAATGTAGGGCAGGGCTTGATTTAATGCCTCAGGATTTGATTTATTTACTTTATGTAATTTTTTTCTTTCATAATGTTGAGTATATCTACGTTTCTGAGAAACAGAATGATAATAATAATAAATAGAATTATATGCATATATATGTTACATTAAATATCCTGTTCAAATGCATCAGATTATGAAGAAAAACTTTAAAGCTGTGGTCTTTGTGCAAGACACACATTGTATAGATCATTATATTTTGTTTTTATAATGTGATGTATTAAGTTTTGTTATTGTCAACTAAAACTAATAAATACACACATTTTTTAACTTTAAAACTGGCTTTAATACAAGATATATTTTTATATAATACATTTTTTTTTTTTTATAATGAAATGAATTTTTGAGTTAAACTGAATATTCAATGCAAAGGAAATGTTACGAGAAAAAAAACATATAATATAATTTAATATTATTTTTTATAATGTGATGTATAGACTTTTAACTAAAACTTTTAACTAAAAATATTTATAAACATTTTGCTTACTTGAAATAAAGCCGAACTAACAAAATATAAATATTAGATGAGAAGCTTAAATGTAAAAACTTAAAAATTTGAAATGTTGACTTGGCAACTAACTGAAACAAAATAAGTTTAAGTACTAAAATTACTAAAACTGAAATGAAATTTAAAAAACTTTTTAAAAGCAAAAACTAATAAAAATGACAACAGCACATAACAAAATTACAAAACCTTAACTAAAATGTAAATCCAAAACGGAAAATATAAGAAATAAATCTAACTCAAAATATTAGTAAATACTACAATAATATTTAAATTCTAAATTAACACTGGATGTTTCATAGATAAATTATACACTTAATTGATAATAATTATTATAATGTATTTATATTTAATTTATATATTTATAGTATACATATATAAAACCTATTTATGTATACTAATATATTTATATATATATATAATATATATATATATATATATATATACAGTGTGTGTGTTGAAACACATCCAGTGTTTACACACACATATATATATATAATTATATACACACACAGTATACACACAATTATCTTTTTAACTTTACAGCTATGTGTAAGACAAATCCGAAACGTACATTGTTCTCCATGGCTAAGCGTCTGACGGCAGGGGTGGCCTGAGTCTTGTGACCTTTGATCTCCTGGTGCGTGTGCTCCTCTTGAGACATGGCGGGCGTCTCCACCACATCCTCCTGAGGACCCTCCACTGCAAGAGCCAGTGAAACACTGAACGACTCAATACTAAAGGTCAAGTCCTTATACTTATATAACTACTCTCAATACTTACCTTGACCTGCTTCCGTTTCAATGTCAACGAGAGGTTTGCCTACAAGGGCAATGGAATCGACATCATGGTAGAGTTTACGAATGATTCCATCATAACGGCTGGTGATGGTGACAGATGCTTTGTCACTCTGGACTTCACAGATGCTGTCGAACTGAGACACTTTGTCGCCTTCTTTCACATACCTGAGGTTAATAGACAGATAATGGCGACCTCTGCTGGTAGATATTTGTAAGTGTCAAAAAAAGACAAAACTTACCATTCTTTAACTGTCACCTCCATAATGCCCTCTCCAATATCTGAGAGCTTGAACTGCAAAATTGGTCTTGCTGCAACTGCAATAAGCAGCATAAAGTGATTATAAACACATTCTTCTAATTAAGAACACAGAGATGTTCATAACAAATGTTAAAACTCACCATAGCTTGTGCGAAAGAACCGATGCTGTTGTCCAGCGATGAGGGAATATGAGTGGGGTCGGGATACAAAGCAAGCTGTCTGGACCGTCGAGCAGCAGTGTCTGTGCAGGCAAGCAGAGACCTAAAAAACACATGACACACAACAAAAACATGAGTCAGTCTTTCGATGTGTGCAGCATTTAAACTCAATGGCACGGCATATGCTCTTAATTACAGCATTCTATACAAAAAAAAAAAAAGACAAAAATAGTGTTTGAATGAAAATAATCACTGCGGATGACCAGAATAATGTCTTGGAAAGGCTGTGTATAACTAGTAGTTACAATAAGAAGAAGAAGAAGAATTTATTTCACATAATCACAAATATATGCAAATTAATTATTTAATAAATATCAGTAAATAGTATTTATTAATTAATTTAATTATTAATAAAATGCATACATTTACACTAGTGGTCTCATACACACATTTATCTAATAAATATAAATAAATACTAGTTTCTTAATTATAATATTAAATTATACACACGTCTATCTAGACAGATAGATATAGACATAAAATGCTATGTAAACATAAAATGTTTATAAATTATATAGACTACAGGAAACTACATTTTTATAAATTTTATACATTTGAAACTACAAATATATACTTTCTACATGTTACATATTTTATAAATATCAATACATACCATTTATTAACTAATTATTAATCAAATGTAGACATTTACACTAGCCTCATAGTATTTACACTAGACAATTAGACTCTCATACTTTTGGAGTTTCGATGCTTGCGTTTTAACAATTTTCTTGGTGTTTACATATTGGCAACTATCCACACACATCATGCAGGTCCAGTGCTTCTTCAGGTGTTGATAGCTGCAGGCTGCTAGTTGCTCAAGTCCTTCCGTTTTGAAGTCGCTTACAAACGCTGATTCGCACCAAAACGACCTCTAAATGTCACTTGTGAACTTCGTAAGTCATTGCAATTGTAAGATGCATGCAAAATAAAAGGTGAAAACATACCAGGCGTCTCAGAAACGCGAATGGAGCCCGCACAGTGATGACGGTCGCCATCTTTCCCCAGCGATTTGGTGTAACCGGAAATGACGTCGCACTCACGCCCCGCTCCACTGACCAATCGGAGAGCTTTTTGGGCAAGGGCAAATATTTCGAGGATATTTGAACAGAATATTTCTAATAAAAGGAACAACTTTGAATAGAACAAATAGATAGAAGAACTGATATAATAAGCAGTTCAATAAAGAATGAATCAACATTAATGAGCATTAATTATATGTATAAATTATTAACTATACATAAAAATTATGCAATATTATATAAATATTATAAAAATACAAATATTATTATCATTAATTAAATACATAAATTCTTAACTAAAAGAATAAAAAATAAATAACCAAAGAAAGGAAGGAAGAAAAAAAGAAAGAAAGAAAAAATTTAAATAGTTGAATACAAAAGTAATAAATACATGCTTAGACCTTCAGTGTTCTTTTGGTGACATGTACTAAATGTTTATTCCATTTATTTCAGATAACCCACAAAATATACCAAGCCGTTTTAATTCTATATATTAAAAATATATTTCTTCAGTTTGAATAAAACATACATTTACATTTAGTCATTTAGCAGACGCTTTTATCCAAAGCAATTTACAAATGAGGACAATGGAAGCAATCAAAATCAACAAAAGAGCAATGATATGCAAGTGCTAGTCTCAGCTTAACGCAGTACACGCAGCAAGACACGTAGCACAGAAAAAGAAGAGCAAGCTAGTGTTAGAGGCCTTTTTTTTGCTTTTGTTAATTGTAGAATGAATAAAAAGAAAATAATAGAATTCAAAAAGATTAGAGAAGCTAGTGTTTTTTGTTTTTGTTTTTTTTAAAGAAAACAAGCAGTTAGTAAATGAATTGAGTGCAAGTCTAAAGGGGCAAGTTGCAGTAGTGCAGCCTGGACGGAACAAGAGCTTGAACAAGGAGTTGTGAAGCATGTTCCGAAAGAAAGGGCCTGATCTTCTTGATGTTGTATAAAGCAAATCTGCAGGACCGGGCAGTTTTAGCAATGTGGTCTGAGAAAGTCAGCTGATGATCAATCATAACTCCAAGGTTTCTGGCTGTTTTTGAAGGAGTTATGGTTGATGTGCTTATCTGGATGGTGAAATTGAGATGAAATGATGGGTTTGATGGAACCACAAGCAGTTCTGTCCTGGCAAGGTTGAATTGAAGGTGATGGTCCTTCATCCAGGAAGAAATGTCTGTTAGACAAGCTGAGATGCGAGCAGCTATCATCGGATAAGCGGTCCAAGAACTTAGCCCTGAGGCACCCCAGTAGTTAGATGTTGCGACTTGGACACCTCACCTCTCCAAGATACCTTGAAGGACCTATCTGAGAGGTAAGACTCAAACCACTGGAGTGCGGTTCCTGGGATACCCTTTGCCAGTATGGGTTGACAGGAGGATCTGGTGTTTAAGCATGTCAAAAGCAGCGGACAGATCCAGCAAGATGTACTGAAGATTAGGAATCTGCTCTTGCAGTCTTAGGGCTTCAACAACTGAGAGCAAGGCAGTCTCGGTTGAATGTCCACTTCTGAAACCAGACTGGTTGCTGTCGAGGAGGTTGTTCTGTGTGAGAAAGGCAGAGACTTGGTTGAACACAGCTCGTTCAAGTGTTTTTGCAATGAAAGGACTGTAGGTCTGTAAAAGGTCTGTAGTTCTCTAAAATGAGATGGGTTAAGGGTGGGTTTCTTAAGTAGAGGGGTTATACGAGCCTTTGAGGGAAAAACACCAGTGTGAAGGGATTAGGGATGTTCATTTTAACCGTTTAACCGGTTAACCGACCGTAAAGAATTTTGACCGATTAATACAATCAGTTAAACGGTTTAAAAAGTAATTTAATTATAGGTTTGATAGTACTGGCTGGAAGCCCTGCCAAGAGAGCATTGCAATAGTCCAGCCTGGACAGAACAAGAGCTTGAACAAGGAGTTGTGAAGCATGTTCCGAAAGAAAGGGCCTGATCTTCTTGATGGTAGCAATGTGGTCTGAGAAAGTCAGCTGATCATCAGTCATAACGCCAAGGTTTCTGGCTGTTTTTGAAGGAGTTATGGTTGATGTGCTTATCTGGATGGTGAAATTGAGATGAAATGATGGGTTTGATGGAACCACAAGCAGTTCTGTCCTGGCAAGGTTGAATTGAAGGTGATGGTCCTTCATCCAGGAAGAAATGTCTGTTAGACAAGCTGAGATGCGAGCAGCTATCGTCGGATCATCAGGATGGAATGAGAGGTAGAGTTGAGTGTCATCAGCATACCAGTGATATGAAAAGCCATGTTTCTGAATGACAGAACCTAATGATGCCATGTAGACAGAGAAGAGAAGTGGTCCAAGAACTGAGCCCTGAGGCACCCCAGTAGCTAGATGTTGCGACTTGGACACCTCACCTCTCCAAAATACCTTGAAGGACCTATCTGAGAGGTAAGACTCAAACCACTGGAGTGCAGTTCCTGAGATGCCATTTTCCAATAGGGTTGACAGGAGAATCTGGTGGTTCACCGTATCAAAAGCAGCAGACAGATCCAGCAAAATAAGTACAGAAGATTTGGAAGCCGCTCTTGCCAGTCTTAGGGCTTCAACAACTGAAAGCAAGGCAGTCTCGGTCGAATGTCCACTTCTGAAGCCAGACTGGTTGCTGTCCAGGAGGTTGTTCTGTGTGAGAAAGGCTGAGACTTGGTTGAACACAACTCGTTCAAGTGTTTTTGCAATGAAAGGTAGAAGGGAAACCGGCCTGTAGTTCTCTAAAAGAGTTGGGTTAAGAGTGGGTTTCTTAAGAAGTGGGGTTATACGAGCCTGTTTAAATGTTGAGGGAAAAACACCAGTGTGAAGGGATGTGTTAACGATGTGAGTGAGTGCAGGTACAACGGCAGGAGAAATGGCTTGAAGGAGATGAGATGGAATAGGATCAAGCGGACAAGTAGTAGGATGATTGGAAAGGATGAGTTTAGAGACTTCTGCCTCAGAGAGTGGAGAGAAGGATGTGAAACGAAGGAGGAGGACAAATTGCTGGTGAGCATGTTTTAAAGAGCATGCGAGAGTTACACGAATTGTCAATTTTGTTATGATAGTATGTCCTTTTAGCAGTGGAGACATTAGCGGAGAAGGAAGAGAGGAGTGACTGATAGACATTAAGGTCATACATGTTAATACACCTCTAAAATGTATCAAAAAATCTAATAAAAATAAGTATAGTTTTTTCAGAAACATTTTGATGACAAAGGGCTATTATCCGCTCATTTATCAGTTCTCGGTTCATTACGAATCGGACATGTTCCAAAATGAGTCAGTTAGTTCACTCGAAAACCACGCAATCCGATTTAAAGGGGTCATATGATGCGATTTCAAGTTTTCCTTTCTCTTTGGAGTGTTACAAGCTGATTG
>NW_015643596.1:1168804-1169272 GCF_001515625.1 Sinocyclocheilus rhinocerous | reverse complement strand
TTATGAATGAATATGCCTGTTGTATTTCCGGCAAAACGAGCAGAAATTCAGAAATGGCGTACTCCTTAGAGTTCTTTATGAAGAACAGAAAGTCCATGCTTTTCAGCCATTCTCTTTGCCCTGTCCTTTGTCTTCGTTTTGTTTGTTTTGTTTGTTTTTTTGGACGTCACAAGCCGCCTGCCACAAAGAAAACGATTTTGTCCTCAGAACAGATCAAAGTCGTTATAGACGCGTCCCTGCAGCGTGCTTGCGCTTCACTGGCAATAAGCCAGAGACTGCGTTCAGGGAGCGGTGGATATATAGGCTAGTATAAATTAATGGAGTAATAGCATAACTTACGACAAAAGAACAGAGATTAAAAAAAAAAAAAAAAATTACATGATTCGTCTAGTAGCTCTCTCCGCTCGTGAAAAGCGCTGCCCTGTCCGTTTGATCGCCGCCCAGCAGACACACGGAGCGGGCATGAGA
>NW_015643596.1:1150795-1168317 GCF_001515625.1 Sinocyclocheilus rhinocerous | reverse complement strand
AAGGAGGGGGCTTTGTAGAAAACGAAGCGTTTGAGAGAGGCGGGGCATAGAGGACCTACAATAATGTACAGTATTTGAAAAATAATGTGTTTTTTGAACATTAAAGCGTGTCAACATATTCTGTTACACCAAATACACAAAATAATGATCTTTAAAAAAGCATCATATGACCCCTTTAAATGAACGGAGCGGCTTAGTTAATCGGTTCACACAATCCACTGAAAAGATCCGATTCAATAGAACGATTCGCCAACGAATCAGACATCGCTCATCTGCGCATTAGTGATGGGAAGTTCGGATCATTTTACCGACTCGGACCGAAAAGTTCGACTTGTCACTCCGCCATCTTGACACGCCCCCCCAAATTTACCTGGGAGTCTTCAGTCTATGATTAGCTCACCACCTCTTATCTGACAAGTCTTCGGGTTTGGGCTTATGGGGCTGTCACGTGATGAACGAACGACTCGAAAAACCCGAAGACTCGAGATGAACTAATCAATTCTCTTCCCGGCTCAGACTGCATTGGTTAAAGCTTATGGGGCTGTCACGTGATGAACGAACGACTCGGAAAAACCCGAAGACTCGAACCAGGTGAACTACTTGACTAATTCCAGTACAGAACCTATAGGATGTTGCGCATGCGCGACTGAACGAATCACTCCCCGAGACGACTCGTTCTTCCCGAGTCACATTAAAGATTCGTTCAAAACGAACGAATCGTTCAAGAACGACCCAACACTACTGCGCATGCCCAGAGCCCGTCCACCATAGCAGTGTGACTGGCAAGAGTAGTTGCCAGCCCAGAGTGTGAATGATCGCATTGCCAGGAAATTCGCTGAATTCTTATTTGTGGGCGAGTCAAATCCATCTTTATTTATTTCAGTCGGCCCAGCTGCGTATTAAGTTAATTTCTTCTTTCAGTTCCGAAGAGCAGTTTCCCTAGTCCCAGAGCTTTTGTTTTTTTTGAGAAGTTCGCGTTTATCACGGCATTGTTTGTGGCAATACGCCGGTTTATATTAACTTTCGTACAGTGTGAAAGTCGCGCTCAGGCTCTTTATTCCCACACTGCGATACATCGTAACAATTTCTCGCTTTTCGCGAAAATGGCCGCAACTACGTTCGAAATGGACGGAAGTGTAATGGAAGGGGTGAGTGTTCTATTTCGAGCCTTTTTTTTTTTTTTAATATCTCCGATTAAAGGTTTAATGTTGAACATGTTAGAATGGCATCGCCAGAATTGAATTTAGTAGTCGTCGGTAATTCTTTAAAAAACAAATTTTGGATGTTTCTCTTTAAAGGGAGGACAGATTTTAAGGCTGTCCGCCGCGCTGAGTTGCATATGAAACAAAGCAAAGTTGGTTGTTGGAGTCTAGTAACTCAATTTACACTTCACTTTTGGAGTCAAGCATATGGATATACGACTATATATTAAGTAAAGTTGTTTTGAACAGTTGTTTATCCCACAGAAATGCTGTTAAATACTTTTACCATGAATTTTTAATGCTCCCCTTTGTTAGTTGGCACTGAAGCACATGACTACTTTCCATGTTATCCCTTCACTTTTATCTCTTTAAATGGTCTGGATTTTTATCGAAACTCTTTAGTAATCCAATTTTTTTTTTTTTTTTTGACTTTGCTACATAATTGTGTGCTAGTGTTTCTTTTTTGTGCATAAGTTTTTCTTTTCTTTTTGTGAATAGTGTTGGACAAAAAGCTCCTTAACCACAACATGCTTTGTTTTTGTGTTTTACTTCTCTACATAATTTACATTTTGTTGCATTTGACATAAGTTTACGTTTTTCTAAGTAGCCTTAAATGCTCTTAAATCACAACATGCATTGTTTTTGTTATTTCGCTACATAATTTACGTTTGTTTTTTCGTAACTAGCCTTGGCAAAAAAGCTATCAACCAAAATATTTTACATTTTTATTTACTTAGTCTTAGAGAGATCATTTACATTTCTTTCAACACTATCTAGCATTAAGTCCATAAGTGGCCTTGAGAAAACTGTGTAAAGCACAACATGCTTTGTTTTTTAGGTTTTAATCAGCATTGTTTGGAGAAAGTGGCATTATTGTTTATAAAACACTCCATTTATTTTGCAACTGCTCTTTACTTCTCCATAAACTTCAGTCGAATTGTTCTTGATGTTTAGTTGGCGAAGGACATGTCCACGGCAGCGGTCCGCACTATCAGGAAAGAAATTAAGGATCTGTACATCAACATTCAGTCTCTGCAAGAGAAGGACAAGGCCTGTGGCAACGGTAACGGGATCATGTGAGTACATCCGATCTCAAACCATCTGCCGCAGTTGTTTTGCGATACCGTTTTGATTAACGTCTGTATATTTTGTGTCTCCTGGTAGAATAATTGCAGAATCATCCACCGGCTGCATATTTGCAGGATCATCTCTTGGGAAAAAAGGTAAGGCTTGTCTAGTCCACAGAAATGCTGTTAAATACTTTTACCATGAATTTTTAATGCTCCCCTTTGTTAGTTGGCACTGAAGCACATGACTACTTTCCATGTTATCCCTTCACTTTTATCTCTTTAAATGGTCTGGATTTTTATCGAAACTCTTTAGTAACCCATATTTTTCTTTGTTGCGTACATTAGTGCTTTTTTTTTTTTTTAAGAATACAGATGCAGCCTATATAAAAAGTTACTAAAACTCAATCTAGTCTAATTCCCCTGTCAATAAATGGAGCAAATCTGATTCTTTCGGTCAAAATGAGCTGTATTTTGAGCTGCATGTACTTAGTTTTCTCTTCAATTGTTATTCTGACACCCCCTCCCTGTTCAACGTCACCAGGCCTCAGCATCTGTCAGGTCTCGAGCTGGTTAGGGACATGTGCAATGGCAATCTGGAAGGAGCCACAGTGGGATCCTCGGAAATTACGCTCACTCCTGGGAAAATCAAGGGTGGGAATCACGTCGCAGATACTCGGACTGCTGGGTGAGTATCATTTTTAGTCATTTATGCGGCCTCATTTCTGCTAAACTGTAAAATTATGCCAATTTGTGACACTGTGAAGCATTTTTGGCCCCTAAGTGTACTTTTGTTGTCCGTGGTGTAGAAGTGTGGGACTGCTGATGCAGATCTCACTGCCATGCGCCCTGTTCGCTCAGGGTCCGTCAGAGCTGTGCCTGAAGGGAGGAACCAATGCTGAGATGGCACCTCAGATCGACTACACATTGAAGGTATGTGTAGATGTATGTTTGCGCACTGGGCAGGGCCGGATTGAGTCATCAGCTGTGGACATCCTTCTAATTCTGACGTTCAAATCTTTTTTAGGTCTTCAAACCGATAGTGGAGAGATTCGGAGTTCAGTTTGACTGTGATTTAAAAATGAGGTATTGAAGCGCAACTTTGGTGCAGATCTGATTGTAGTCCTTAAAAAGTAAAACCTAAAACGTTTTCAAAATCTTTTTTTGGCGAAAACAGAGGATACTATCCTAAGGGAGGTGGTGAGGTGGTGCTCAAGGTGAACCCTGTGAAGGAACTGAGTCCCATCAACATGACCGAAAGAGGAAACATCACCAAGATCTACGGCAGGGCCTTCGTGGCTGGAGTGCTGCCCTTTAAGGTATAAGATTGTTTACTTTTTTCAGTTTGATTAGCTTAACTACACAATTTTTTTAATGCTAATTGGCCATGGAAAAAAGAATTCTCCCACAACATCTAAATCTGCTTTTAATAAAAGCAGACTAAATCGCTTTAGTACGTAGACTTGAAACAACAACATACTTAATTTTTTATTTCTTCAACACGTAATTTGTTTCTTTCTCATAAGTAGCATGGGGCGAAAAATTCATAAACCCCGTTTACTTTTAGATTTTTCTTCACTACATAATTTACGTTTCTATTTTTGAATCCACCGGCTGCATATTTGCAGGATCATCTCTTGGGAAAAAAGGTAAGGCTTGTCTAGTTGCCCAGTCCTGAAGAATTAATTCAGTGTCATAGTTTTGGCACTAGAGGGCGATACGTCACAATGAAAAGCCTGTTCATTTGTGCTTTGACTTTTAATGTGGACAAGACAATGTCTAATAGGTTCCCCTACTATGATGATTCATTATTAAAATTAATATGAATGTAAAAATTTACCGTGCTTATGTTCTTTCTGTTTTGTCTTCAGGTGTATATGCTGACAAAGTTGGCATCGAGGCTGCAGAAATGTTGCTAAGAAACATCAGGCATAATGGTTGCGTGGATGAGTTCTTGCAAGACCAGGTCAGGCACACAATACGTGTTTGTCTGGAGAGTAATTATACATTTTGTTTTACTTTCTTCCTGTAACTAGTGTTGAGGGAAAAAAAATCCTTAACCAAAATGTTTTTTTTTTTACTTTATTAAAAAAAAAATTGTGTGTGAAAAATGTTGGACAAAAAGCTCCTTAACCACAAGAAGTAAAAAAAAAAATAAAATAAAATTATTCTCCACATAATTTCCTTTTTTTTTAACGTGAGTTTAAAATATTCCAGCCGAGCCCCCAGCGTGAGTTTATTTTAGGCGACCATTATTTTAGAATGTATAGCCTTATTGTTTCCATGGTGACGCGTCATGCTTGTCACATGACACACCGCAGCCACAATAGCGCTGTATCACAGATTTATCGCTTGTTTCATTTTTCCTTTTTTATAAAAAAAAAAAGCACAAACATGTTCACTATATTATGAAATATCTGATATTCCGATTAAGTATATGCAAGTAAATGTATTTGGGGGTTTAAACACCTTTATAATGACCATATTAGTTGATCTATAACAAAGTCCCTTTAAGCCAAAGCGTGAAAGCAGATTTGAATTCAGCAGTTGATCACGTGACGCACTGAACATTCTAATCACACCGGTGTGATCGTACTCATCAAAGGGTTAAAAATTGGTTTTACATTTGTTTTTTGTAGCTAGCTCTTAAACCACAACAAGCTTTTTGTTTTGGTTTTTATTTCACAACATAATTTGTTTTTCTTGTAACTAGCCTTGAAAAAAGCTTTTAACCACAACATGCTTTGTTTTTGTTTTACTTTGATATGTATTTTATGTTTCTTTTAATGTATATAATATTGAAAAAACTCCTTAAAAACGTTTTTTAACGTCTCTACCTAATTTACAATTCTTTAATTCATTGGTTTAATATTTGTTTTTTGTAACTAGCTCTCAAAACACAACAATACTCTTTTAGTTTTTTTTACTTTGCTTGTTTTTTGTTTGTTTGTTTTGTAACTAGCCTTGAAAAAATGCTATTAAATCACATTGTTTTTTTTTACTTTTCTACATATTATTAGCATTTTCTTTTTTCATGAATAACATAACCACAACACGCTTTTTTTATTTTTTATTTTTTATTTTTTTTGCTTTGCACTACATTTTTTTGTTTCAGTGCAACATAAAAAAAAAAGTGCTTGTCTGGAAAGTAATTATACGTTGCTTTTTTACAGCTTATTATTTTCATGGCCTTGGCAAACGGCACATCCAGAATGCGAACAGGCCCGATCACTCTCCACACACAAACGGCAATCCACATGGCCGAGCAGCTCACGAACGTAAGTTCAGACCTAGACTCACTTTATAGGCACTAAAAACTACGTTTGTTTAAAAACTAGGGGGACTTTAACTCATTTTCTTTATTTTGCAGGCTAAATTTGTTATACGCAAAGCAGAGGATGAGCACGGCAACAACGATACCTACATTATCGAGTGCCAAGGAGTGGGTGCCACCAATCCTAGCTTGTGAACGCATGGATTCATCGTCATCGGCTTGTCCCCAGCCGAGATGAGGAGGACTTGTAGCAGAGACACACTACTACTGTAACTGACTGGATAATGCAAAGATAACTTCATTATCTTTGTTAGTTGCGATTAACAATTTGATTTTTGGCGGTGACCACTGAGTCTGTCCACATTTGTTCCCTGTTGTGTCCCCTTCTGAAACTTTCGTTGTTACTCAGGGTATTGCCTTACACTGTAATGAAACGGATACTTTGAACTCTTCACGCAATATTCGCAGAATCCTGACTGTTTTTGGGCAAATTTGCTTTCCGCACGCTAACACAAGCCTTAAAGTTTCATTAAATCCTTCCGATACTGTTAACAATAACAATAGCTTAAACAATTTGCATGAACGTAGTAAAATCTATGTATGTCACTGGTAAATTAGTGCACTGTGTGTACGAGGAGGAAAAGAAAGTTTTTCATCCAAGTTTATGGTTCCATGTAGCTGCTTTTTTTTTGTATTTATTTAAGTCGTTTCTGCATTGTTTCGAAAATTTTATTGCCATCTTATACTATTCTCATTAACATTCTTAGATAATTTGGTCTTTTTGACTCTTAAAAAGGATTAATTCTTTATCATTATTTCTGTTTGTTATTTATAAGATGGATTTTTTTTTTGCGCAATTATTTTTGCATTTTGAGGCTACATACGGTGACCGTGTTCTTTTGTTATTTGCGTTAAAAATTGTGGAGAAAAAATACAATAAAATGAGTGGTAGACATACAATATTTTACCTTGATTCTGTGTTTTTTTCCCCCCATAATTGGATGATTTATCTGTATTTAAAGGGATCGTTCACCCAAAATTGTCATTTACTCACCCTTAGGTTGTTCCAAACCTGTATGAGTTTCTGTTGACCATTAAAGATATTTTGATGAATGTTGTGAAACAGTTGACGGTAGCCATTGACTTCAATAGTATGAAAAAAATACTATGGAAGTCAATGGCTACCATCAACTGTTCAGTTATCCACTTTCTTCAAAGAAAGAGAGATGGCCTACAAGTGTTAGCTGTTGCCGGTCCAACTGGAGTGTCTTCCCTCGGCTCCTTTGTGCTCCAGCCGGCACAATTACTGCCGGCAGATGCCAGGACAATAGGGGGAGCAGAAGAGAATAGGGGAAACCATGTGATGATACGTGAATATGCATGGAGCCCTTGGGTCTGGAAAGGGCACATCTACATTGTTAAAAGGAGAAGGCTCCCTGCGGGGGGCGGTGGGTGTGGCTTCTGAAGGGCATTCAATGGGCCGGCAGTCTGATCATTGGCTGTCTGTCAAAAGCATGTGTTGCTGTGGGGAGTAATTAAACACTGGCAAAGCTCAAAAGGTAATCTCTGCATATGGTCTGGAGTTTTAAATGAATTTATTTTATATGACAAAAATGACTATATAAGAAAAGCTTTGCTTATGGTCTGGATAATCAAACAAACAAACTCAGATTCTTAAAAAAATTATTAATTTGATATAATTACATAACTTTACATATTATTTTTACATTAACTTTATTATTGGGTTTTAAAATGTTAAAATTTTGATTTTTTTATAAATTAAATGGATGATTTGAATTTAAACTGGAATTTATAAAAATAGTGTGACTAATAATTATTTAAAAAAAATATGTAATTTAAAAATTATAAAAATTTATTTTTATATTTATATAATCTATTTATATATTATGTTTTATAGTTGCAATTTTGTGGTTAATATTAAAGTTTAAGTTTTTTATTTGTTAAAAATAATTGTACAAATTAATAAAAAAAATATTAATTGAAATGTTTTTATTACAAATTAAAATTACAGGAAGTTGCTGACCTAAATCTGCCTTGCAAAGCCTAAGAAAGCTTGCTATGTAAAAAGGCTTAATTAGACATAATCTAGGTCCCTGGCATATGGGTTTGTACATAAATCACGATAACGCTGTTGTCAGAGCTGACTGAACATAAAGTACATAACGTTTTATGATTTTGCGGTTTGGTGGACAAGCATGACATCATAGATAACATTTCTATGTGACCTACTTTGATATGCAGCATAACGATTAATGCTAGGCAATAATACACCTGTAATGTTCCATTTTCATAATCTTTTATTTTATGAAACTCCATGGTGATAAATCTATTTCAAATATTTTTCTCAACTAATATGATGGAACATATGGAGTATATTGCATATATATGTGCAATTTTGTTGTGTTATTGTCATTTTGACTATTGTTTGTGTTCTTTAAATATGTCTGTTTATTAATTTATTTTTATTTCATGTTTAGTTTTAATTATCTTAGTATATTGTTTTTCATATTTATATTTTATAATTTATTTGAACAAAAAAACGTTTTTAATTATGTATTTATTATAATATGTTTATTTATTTTATTTCATGTTTAGTTTTGATTGTTTTAGTAAACTAAATGAAATGAGAAATGTTTGTTTTATTTTATAATTGATATTTTGTTTCAGTTAATATTTATTTCAACAAAATATTTTTAATTACATATTTTTGTTCTAATAATATATTTTTATATTACTTTTTTTTTTTTTTTGAGAGTCTAGTATCACTTCACTTCACTTTTTCAATCTATTTTGACCACTGATAAAAAAACAACAACAACTTACAGTAAGTAGTCTACGTGACCTTGATCACCTCTTGAAAGCCGTGTCAATGGCTGACCTTAAAACACACAGTGAAAACACTCATTTTCACTAGCACACTAGCACGTGAAACCTGGAATTTACTTTTCCACGATGTCAGAGCAGCATCCGCCTGTACAGAACCAAAACAATAGCTAGCATGCTCTGAAAAGCATAGATACACTATATGTGACACGATGACAACCTGGAACCATATCCAGAGGAAGAAACGTCACATTAGTGCACTCTGTTCGGAAAAGTAACACAAGGAACCCTGAAAGTCACACCTTACCAGGACCGTAACATGAGTGGCATGTGAGGAAACCTGAGCGGGCCGTGTGAGCCGGATCCTCCCTGTTCTGTTCCACTGGCACACTCTGTCCCCATAGACCACTGCACATTGTGGTCTAGGGTCCGTTCCAGAGGGTCCCACCAAACCCGGCCCTGCTAAACCTCCATGAAGGCATGTCAGACGCTGTATCCTGGAGATCCCAGGAGAATAGCGAATGGAGCCAGTCAGCCACAGCCGTACAAAAGGTCTGGATCTCCTTGGTAGGAGGTAAGATGGACTTTGTTTGAAGATGAGCATTGTTTATATGACTTGGAAGTTGCATGTGATACCAGTCTTTGGTATTGTAGTATGATACCATAGGATGCATTGATGTCTCCAATAGTAGATATATAGGCCTATACATAGTTCACCCAAAATGTTGTCATTTCAAACATGTGTGAATTTTTAATTTAATTTAAATTTTTAAATTTACATTTAAAAACAATGTATTTATTTGATATATTCATAAAAATTAATTTATATGTCAATTTCTTTTTTTTAAATATTAAGTTTAAATATATAAGATTATATTTTTTAATTGATAAAAATAATGTAAAATTAATAAATAGTTACTAATTTTAAATGCTATTAATGATTGAAAATACAAGAAACTACTGGCAAAAATGACTACCGTATATATAAGAAAATCTTTGCATATATGGTCTGGATGACCAAACAAAAAATTAATGAATTTTAAAACTCAATTAAAAAAATTTATTCATTTGATATATTTACATTCATTTATTTATTTGTTCTTATTAAATATTCATTTAAAAAGTGTGTTGAGATTCATTTAAAAGTTTTTTTATTTAAAAAAGGGAAAATTAATAAATAGTTATTAATTATTACAATTATTATAATTATTTAAAAAAGATTGTATTATTAAAAAATACAAGAAGCTACTGCCAAAAATGTTTGGATATAGTCTGATCAAACAAACAAAAACTATGATTATTAAAAATGTCTAAATTTTTGAAATTTATATTATTATTTATTTATTTATTTATTTATTTATTTGACCAATTTCATAATTGGGATTTTGATATTACCTTAAAAGTTTGGATTTTTAAAATTGTTAAATAATTACTATTTAATCATTTTATTAAATTTAAAACAAAACAAAAACAATTATTATATACTGTATGCAGATATTTTGAAGAACCTTTTTCTCCATACAATGAAAGTCAGTGAATTCCAAAATAAATGGATTCCCCCGACTTTCAAAATATCTTCTTTTGTGTTTCACAAATGAAAGAGAGGACGTTTGGAACAGCATGAGGATGAATAAATAAGGACACAATTTTCTTTTTTTTTTGGTTGCAACCAACACCGCCCTCCTTTAAGGCTCTACTAATATGCTAATGTAGTAATATCAAAAAGAAGCACAAGCTAGTTCCTCTAGCCAAGGGCAGTGGGTTCACTGTGTTGTTTACTCATTTGCAGATTATTCAAATCCTATGCGCAATGCACCAAAACATCCTGGTTTGCTTTGTTTGCTGCCTAAACACTTAAAAAACAATACAGAAAGATCAGACTGAGCTGTCATGAATGGACCCACATTATTAATCTGCTTCATGACGTCCATCTGCTCGCACTGAACTATTTAGAAGCTGTGGTGACCACACTGTGATCAGCCTCATACATGATCTCTCCAGCTGCTGTTGTGAATGACCCCAATAAACAGTCTGCTGTGGGCCAGTGATATTTGAGCTCAGTGTTACAGACTGTCTGACGACTCGTGTGTTTGAGTTCACAGATGATACTATGTGCTGATAGATAGATAGATAGATAGATAGATGATGGACAGATTGATGGAGGGACAGAGAGACAGAGAGACAGAGACAGACAGACAGACAGACAGACAGAGAGAGACAGACAGACAGACAGACAGACAGAGAGAGACAGACAGACAGACAGACAGACAGAGAGAGACAGACAGACAGACAGACAGACAGATAGATAGATAGGTAGACAGATAGATAGATAGATAGATGATGGACAGATTGATGGAGGGACAGAGAGACAGAGAGACAGAGACAGACAGACAGATAGATAGATAGATAGATAGATAGATAGATAGATAGATAAATGATGGACAGACTGATGGAGGGACAGAGAGACAGATAGACAGACAGACAGACAGACAGACAGACAGATAGATAGATAGATAGAGAGATAGATAGATAGATGATGGACAGACCGATGGAGGGACAGAGAGACAGAGACATACAGACAGACAGACAGACAGATAGATAGATAGATAGATAGATAGATAGATAGATAGATAGATGAACAGACCGATGGAGGGACAGAGAGACAGAGACAGACAGACAGACAGACAGACAGATAGATAGATAGATAGATAGATAGATGATGGACAGACCGATGGAGGGATAGAGAGACAGAGACAGACAGACAGACAGACAACAGACAGATAGACAGATAGATAGATAGATAGATAGATAGACTGATGGAGGGACAGAGAGACATAGACAGACAGACAGACAGACAGACAGACAGATAGATAGATAGATAGATAGATAGATAGATAGACGGACGAATGGACAGACTGACAGAAAGACAGTTTGTCCTAATATTTAGTATAATAATTTCTTTTTATATACAACAATGTACATAACAAAACATAGCAATATTCTATTTATATCTGTATCTGAATATACAAAAAAGTCAAGAGAGGGCAGTGAGTAAAACAAACAGGTTGAATTACGCAGGTTGATGTCTCAGAGTAAAACAACCTCTCGTCCTCTGATTGGTCGAGCGAGAGTTAACCCGAGTTACATCCTTCCGTGCCGCTGATTGGACATCTCTGCACCACGTGACGTCCCTTTAAGCTCTTTCTTGACTGTCCGCGACCATGGCAAAGGAAATATTTCCACCTAATGACCAGGGCAGAGTTACCATGCAAAGGATCGCGACTCGTATCTGCCCAGTTTGAAGCGAAAACGGATATATATAATACGACGAATGTTGTTTTGACGGCGCGCGCGAGAGAAAAAACTGCTGATCGTTCAAGCACTTTAACGCGGGACGCGCGAGCTGGGATGCCGAAGTGACGCAGCTGGAGTTGTTTTAACAGCTTGAGAAGTTGCAGCTCATTTCATTACCTTTTACGCGTGGAAGAATACCACGAGATACGAGTGCCTTGTTTACATATTTCATTGGGCTTTTCTGTTCTTGAGCTACTCGGAATATTTGCGCCATCAGTTAAGAGAGAAGTTGCATCCGTGAGAGGAAACGGATTTTAAAGCAGCAGTAACGTTAACGTTAGTTTGCTCTTCTTTTCGAAATAGCTGCGCTCCGTCGATGACTCTCGACACCTTAAAACATTCCGCGATACTCACAACTTTATTTAAAATGGCTGATGAAAACTATTTAATAGGTGCTGCGGAGTTTGTTAAAGGTGAGTTTAAGTTTCGTAGCGCTTCAGTTTGGATAACTTTGATTCATTGTGTTACCTCAGACTGAGATGTACTTGTTTCAGTCATCAGATCCCTGCACCAACTGTTGATGTGTGTTATTTAACTTTTTCTCAACTTATTAGCAAATCTGCAGCAAGTTTGGTTATTATTTATTTATTTAAGTGTATTTTAGTGTTTTCTAATTTATCATTTGTGTGAAAAATGTTCTAGTGAGAAATCGAAATAAAAGCTTGTGTTTTGAATTATATATTTTGTATATAATATATAACGGGGGTCCACAGGTAATGCATCAACCCTGTTACCATGATGACTGTTATTAAAATCTCTTAATGTGCAAAACATTGTCATAAAGCCATCCTCCTCTTTGAGGACAAATGTCTTGTGTTTTTTAGAAGGTCTTAAATGGTCAACCCTGTTATTCTGATTTTGTATATTGGTTACTGAAAATTGGATATTTCCAGAAATATAAGCATTTATTTTTAATAAACACTTGGTAGTTTAATGACCTCAAGCACATGACTAGTAATGGTTAAATGAACTGTCAACCCTGTTATTCTTGCTATATATACCTTAATATAATCAACCTTTTTTAATTGTCACAATGCAATTTATACTTAAATTTACACTTAATGATGGCACTTCTTTGTGTGATAGAATAATAATAATAATAAAAAAAACATGGATTCATAGATTAGTGGATTAGATTTTTGGAGAAACTTTTATTTTTTAAATAAAATCTGTCAAAAAATAAATAAATAAAAATGTATTAATGTAACATTTGACTTTCTCTTACCGTATTGAATAAAATCCCAGTAATGTGATGATTCACATTCATATTTAAGTGTATTTAAAGCTACAGTGGGATACGTTCATTGTTGCAGATGATTAAACCCAAGCCAATAATCCAATGATAAAATCTTATCTCGGAAGAGTATTATTAGTTGTTTTATAACTGTACCGGCTTGTTTAATCAACCATGTGTAATTTTTTTTTTTCCAGATAGACTCTATTTTGCAACTTTACGGAGCAAGCCGAAAAGCACCGCAAACACGCATTACTTCAGCACGGATGAGGAGTTTGTGTATGAAAAGTGAGTTTTCCCTCCCTGTCATCTTTCAGAGCCAAAACCACCCAGCAGGCGGGAAACTGTTCCGAAATCTGTTACGTAACTCTTTAATCGAACGTTTCCTTTAGTAAAAGTTGCATTTTTATCTCCAACGTTCCATAATGGACCTGTCAGTCATTTGTTTTGAATTTCCGCATGTGGGAAGATTAGAGAAAAATGGAACTTATGTTCTTTGCATCATTCTGACAGATATTTTGAAAGAAAACACTGTTTGAGACTGACTTCCAAGGATGGGTTATGGTCTTTTTAGAGGCCTCCTTTTATCATAATTGCAAAATATAATGTTTGAGTAACAAGTACATTCCAATATGCGAATTTATTGCTTATATTTGAAATTGCAAGAATGAACACAACGTATGTATAGTACATTCCAAATGAGACAAAGATTTTTTTTGTCTTTGTATATCAGTTTAACACCTGCATTGGCTTTATTCCGGGCGTTTGGGCCACAGATTGAGGCCCCTGACAGTCAAAGACCACGGGGCCCTGGCCCCATTAGCCTAAGCCATAATCCGTCCATGTTGACTATTTAAATAATTGTATAAATCTGTGTTTTTTTCTTATTAAACAATGAAGGGTAACATTGTTGTTCTCTTTCATAGCTTTTATGCTGATTTTGGTCCCCTCAACCTCGCTATGCTGTACAGATACTGCTGTAAACTCAACAAAAAGCTCAAGGTGAGTCAAACACCTGCTCGATTTGTTACGTTCCTCCTGAAGAATGTGCAGTATGTTGCTACATCAATTTAAAAAAGATGAGGAATTTGCGCTCACGCCCCGTCGCTGGATTTTTTGGGCTGTCCAATGTGCTGACGTTTCGTTTGTTTGTAATATGGGATGGGAATTTAAGCTTAATGATACAGCATTGAACTCCAGCTACAGCTAGAAAACATCCCGTTCCTCCCTCACTTTATCAAGTCATCAGCTCGTTTTATGCCATGTCTGTAAGGCAAAATCGCATGTGCTCATTTTAAATTAAATCGACTGTGACCAGAGGCTCAGAAGGATACATCACGTGCACCTTTAGCCATGTGTCTCCTGTCTTTTTTAGTCTTTGACTCACCTGTCTTGACATTTTAATGTGGACCGAGAGTGTCTCCTGGGACCACAGCATGTTCTTGGCTCAGGGCCTCTCTGAAGCTCAGCGGTTCTGGCAAAGAAGAGATTTCTTCTTAAAAGAATAATCCAGGTTCAGAACATTTGCAGTGACAACAAACTTTTACAACAAAAAAATTTTGTTGTAATTTTTTACAACAAAAATTTATTTCTACTTGTCCTCCTTCTTTTAAAAATGTACATTACCCTGAGAAACTTAGAATGGAAGTAAAAGGGGCCAATTTGTAAACAATAAATACTCTACAATAAAACAGAACCTAAAGAATATGAGCATTAATATGATATTAGTGTGAAAAAAATCACTTACTAAGCTTTTAAGAAGTTTAAGTTTTACAACTTTGTTGCGATGACAAATCCCTAAACCATGAAAACAACAAATTACATGGTTTTACATACTCGGTATTAATAAAATAATTAAAGTGCTTTGAAAAAATCATAAGCATTTCTGCTTTTAAATGCTCTAAAAATTGGTGCCATTCACTTTCACTGTAAGTGCCTCACTGTAACTTCTATTTTTGTTTTGTTTAAAGAAAAGGAGGGACAAGTTGGAATAATTTTTTTGTGGTAATCCATGTTGTCAGTTGAGTTAAACTTGTTCTCAACCCAAATTATTCCTTTAATCCACAGTTCAATTTGTATGAATCTGAACCTTTAACCTGATACATAGTCAGTGAGTGAGTCTGTTCAGTTTCAGATTATATATGTCAGCTGGACATCAACCTGTTGCATTACGCCAAGAATATTTCTAATTTCTCTCGGCCTCTTAAAGTTAAGACTTAATCCAGTGGTTTAGTAACTACTCATTTACTAGTCGCTTTTATCCAAATGGTTTTCAGGGACAATCTTCCCCAAGTGTAACCTGGGGTTAAGTGCCTTGCACAATGGTGCGTCTTGATCACTTTGGGGATTGAACCAGTTACCTTCCGGTTGCCAGCTTAAAACTTATCTACTAGGCCAAAAGTTCACTATTCAAGTTAAACTTTCTCTTCCCCCACCATTGTCATGGCATTTAACAGAATATCAGCAAGGTACAGATTACGATCTACTTCAATCTCAATGCTCGCAGTCTGTTGAGAAAGTGAGTTGTGTGTTATGTCACCGTTCTTGATCTCTTAGGCCTGATCCTTCCGTCTATCAGATGTAACAAATGTTGGGATTAGATGTGACCTTTTTTCTTTTATCTACTCAGACTTTAGCAGCAGCTATGGCATTGGCCTTAGCGTGTGGTTCATGCATGTCCCAAGGATTTATGGAGGGGGATTAGATGTCCGAAAGGGTTGGGCCGATAGACGATGCCATCGTCCATCGCCGATGCATATAAAACTTTAGAAATTAGATATTTGTTTAATTTTAATTTTGTTTTTGACTGTTAAAAAAAAAAAAATTAGTTGTTTGTCTCAATAAATTGAGTTAATTTAAAAATACAGTGGTTTAATGTAAAACATTTTTTTCTATTGCTCTTTGTTTTAAAAAAGGTTATAAAAAATGTCAATAATTATCGATACCGAACGATATGAAACATTATATCGTTGATAAATTTTTTAGCTATATCGCCCAGCCCTAACCTACCACACATTTTACAAGATTAGATATTTGTCAGTGGTGCTCAGTATCTGCAAATCATTCGCCATTGTCCTATCAGTCATCTCTCCTTACTCTGTGTATGTGGTAAGTGAACTTTCATGTACTGTAATGCAGCCGTCTACCGCTGGCAAGCATGCCTTTCTGCATCACGCTTCGGGCACACCCCCTAACCCCGCCCCCCGATGACATAGACATCGTCCAATGCCAATTTGCTAGACATCGCCCAACCCTAATGTCCGAGTACTGCTCTGCACACTTCAGTTGTGATGTGGGAGGGCCATGGGATCCATCCCAATCCATCAACTCCCAGATTTTCGTTTGATTGCTAATATAGACACTGTGTAAAGGGAACTGTTTGGTTTTGTTTACGGCCTTTGAAAATATAGTTTTTACTAAAGTTATGCTAACTGCTTTCCAAAACGTAGTGAGCTTCCTTGCTTGCTACTACCTAGTGCTGGGCGGTATACCGGTTCATACCGAATACCGGTGTTTATTTTTATGATATTATTTTTTTAAATACCGCAATACCGGTGTGTATGTCGCTTAAACAACGTTCAGAACGCGACACTGTTTGAAAGGGGTCCCTTTTCACTGTTGCACTGTTTGTATGTGTTACGAAGCGTAAAAGTTCCGAAACTGAAGCTGTAGAACTAATAGAACGTGATGACAGAAGAACTCATCCACAATATCCACATTGACCGCCACAAATATCCACCGCCCCCTGCCATCAGCTCCCGCGTCTCACACACACGAGCGCGACTTCAGAACTAGATTTAGCAACTTTCAGACCCTTTTAGCGGCTTTTTTCCATAGAATATTCATACTGACAAACCTAGCGACTTTTTTGGATAAACCTTAGCTATGGTTCAGTTGGAAGATTTCACCAGTGCTGTCCCGCGAATGCGAGGTCTGACTTTCCCGGAGAAGTGTCACCTCTCTCGGCGTCTGTTCTGTGCAGTGAGCGGCAGAGAAGCAGCGCATTCAGTTGGCCGCACCACCGCCGACTCGTCAATAAATGAGTACAAAACAGCATTTCCAAGCACCTGTCGCTTACTGATTGTTTGGAATTATAAATATGAGCGTAGTTCGTCTGTTAATATCACATGCACTTTTTTGTTTGTTGTTTTTTTTAGTTTGTTACTCAGACGCAGGCAGTGCGCTGCATGAGACAAAAAAGTAATATAGCCAAAACAACCGCATAGCCGCTCTTTAGTGTAGATGCACGTTGATTTTATCAGACGATGCCGCGATTATAAATGAGAGTGACTCCTGGTTAACATGTATTAAAAGGGGTCGTGTTTAGTCACTATTTAGTGTGGTATTTTTTGACAATATTCACTCATCATGACAGTAAAATAGGGCAAGTCAATATACTGCAGTATTTCCTCTCTCAATCAGTAGAAAAAATGGTTAACGCCCGGTCATGCATGAAAAAAAAAAACCGTCATGTACCGTGAAACCCGGTATAATTTTGAAAAATACAGTGATATAAACTTTTGGTCATACCGCCCAGCACTACAAAA
>NW_015643596.1:1135387-1149963 GCF_001515625.1 Sinocyclocheilus rhinocerous | reverse complement strand
TCTAACTGCTTTGCTAATTTCACTTGGATGAAATGAAACATTCAGCACATTTTCCATTTCTTAAAATCCCAAATACTTAAAAATGAAAAAATCAGCCTATGTAATACTTTAATAATTGACTAAAGTAATAGTTCTTTTAGTGCTGGGCGGTATACCGGTTCATACCGAATACCGGTGTTTATTTTTGTTATGATATGAATTTTTAAAATACCGCAATACCGGTGTATGTCGCTTAAACAACGTTGGGAACGCGACACTGTTTGAAAGGGGTCCCTTTTCACTGTTGCACTGTGGTGAGGGAACAGCTGTATGTGTTACTAAGCGTGAAAGTTCCGAAACTGAAGCTGTAGAACTAATAGAACGTGATGACAGAAGAACTCATCCACAATATCCACATTGACCGCCACAAATATCCACCGCCCCTGCCATCAGCTCCCGCGTCTCACACACACGAGCGCGACTTTAGCACTAGATTTAGCAACTTTCAGACCCTTTTAGCGGCTTTTTTCCATAGAATATTCATACTGACAAACCTAGCGACTTTTTTGTATAAACCTTAGCTATGGTTCAGTTGGAAGATTTCGCCAGTGCTGTCCCGCGAACGCGAGGTCTGACTTTCCCGGAGAAGTGTCACCTCTCTCTGCGTCTGTTCTGTGCAGTGAGCGGCAGAGAAGCAGCGCATTCAGTTGGCCGCACCGCAGCCGACTCGTCAATAAATGAGTACAACACAGCGTTTCCTAGCACCTGTCGCTTACTGATTGTTTGGAATTATAAATATGAGCGTAGTTCGTCTGTTAATATCACATGCACTTTTTAGTTTGTTGTATTTTTTAGTTTTTTACTCAGACGCAGGCAGTGCGCTGCATGAGACAAAAAAGTAATATAGCCAAAACAACCGCATAGCCGCTCTTTAGTGTAGATGCATGTTGATTTTATCAGACGAACAATGCCGCGATTATAAATGACTCCTGGTTAACATGTATTAAAAGGGGTCGTGTTTAGTCACTATTTAGTGTGGTATTTTTTGACAATATTCAGTCATGACAGTAAAATAGGGCATTCTAAGTCAATATACTGCGGTATTTCATCTCTCAATTAGTAGAAAATATGGTTAACACCCGGTCATGCATGAAAAAAAAAATACCGTCATGTACCGTGAAACCGGTATAATTTTGAAAAATACCGTGATATAAATTTTTGGTCATACCGCCCAGCACTACTACTACCTACATAGACAGCTACCTTCAAAGGCAGCATTTTATCCAAAATGAAACCTCATAGGTGACTGATTTAGAACAATACATAGGTGTAACTCAATATGCCACACAAAATGAGACTCACTCAATTGATTCCAGTAGTTTTACATTAGCGTGTTGCTATTCCTAAGCTAACAGCACAAACGTTGGGAACAAGTCTGTTTTTTAATTGGAACTTTTTATCAATACTTTTCAAATGAAATAAGTACATTGTATGCCGTCTCAGTTTTCTGAACTCACTGCAATGCATTCTGGGACCTTCTCCACTAATGATACTTGTGATTCTTCCTAATATTTTGGCTAAAGGTTCTTAATAGCACATGCCAGCCACCTGCCTTTTGGAAAGTACCTTTGCTGTCTAGTTAAGCAGGTCACTTGGTTTTGGAACAAAGCTACAATGTTCCTCTGCTTTAGCAGACTTTAGAAATGTAGTTTTTAAGATTCATCAGCTTTCAGGATCATAAAACGGTTAACTTCACACAACTCCAACTTTAGTTTCCTATTAACCTAAATTGAAAGGTCAACAAAGAGGACCAAACCCAAAGCAGACAAGAAGTTTATAGTGTCCTTGTAGTGATTAATTCTGCTGACATGTCAACTTACTTAAGCATCTTTCCATGCTAAAGGAAGGTGTTTGAATAATAATAAACCACTTTATCTTTTGTGTTTTGTTCTGTGTTCCTAAAGCTGGCAAGGTGTAGGTCTCTCATGTGTTCATGTTTTGGAATATTAAAGGTAAAGTCCTGTGGTAAAAGCATGATGTGTTTTCCTCCTAACCACTTTCACTATGTGCACACCCATCCAACCACATGCGAATGTCCCCGCCTGTTTGTAATTTACAAGTTGTTGCCATAGAGATGACTTTTTTTTTTCTTCAAACCTCACTGGTTTGGGCCACATGATTGGTTGTAGGCTGGAGGAACCAAACAGCAAGAAGGGAAGCTTGGGTAGTATCTGTTCTGGTAGTATCTGGTTATCATAAGATCAGCTTTCTAGCATTGCTGAGAGGAGCTTGTGCAACCTCAAGTTGGTGTTTTTGAAGTACAATCTGATTAAAAAAATGCTGTCAATCTTGAGATTGTTTTGTTTTTAAGCTAAATGTAATTTTTTTACAGATTTCTTCCCCTCACTAGTATAACCACCTCCTGCATGTGGATGTTGCTGTTTTATAAAAATTAACTTTCTGAGTGATTGTTAACTTTGTTTTGCTTATTGATTTGCCTAGAAATTAAAAAGGGTTCAACCCTGTTACTTTGACTCTGTGAGAAGAGATGATCTGCAGATGGCTAGAGAAAGGAAAGGATCTTGAGTTTCCAAACTAGCTGACATTCAATATTGTTTTGCTTATCGATTTACCTTGGATGAATAAATGGGTTCAACCCTGTTACTACGACTCAGTGACAAAAGATGACCTCTACATCGTCACTTACCAAACTAGTTGACATTAAGTAATTTTTTTTACAATTTATTTTGGAAAGATAAAACGGTTTAGCTATACGATTTGCTATGACTTTATGGGAAAATATGATCTATAGATCACCACTTTCCAAACTAATTGATGTTAAGTATTGTTTTACTTATTGATTCATTTTGGAAAGACAAAATGGTTCAACTCTGTTACTCTGGTTTTATGAGAAAAGATGACCTCTAGATCTTCACTTTCCAAACTAATTGACTTTAATTATTGTTTTGCTTATTGATTCATTTTGGAAAGATAAACTGGTTCAACTCTGTTACTATGACTTTGAGAAAATATGACCTCTAGATCTTCACTTTCCAAACTATTTGACATTCAGTATTGCTGTGTTTATTGATTCACCTTGGAAAGATAAGTGTTCAATCCTGTTCGTATAACGTTACTATATGCTCTATGAGAAAAGATGACCTGTACACCTTCACTTTCCAAACTAGTTGACATTCAATATTACTGTGCTTATCATTGGAAAGATAAAAAGGTTCAATCCTGTTACTATGACTTTACAAAATGTTGTAAAGTTAAGGTAGTAAATATTCATTTTGAAAATTAATAGAGAAAAAATAAGAGGCAAAAAAGTCACATTTTTAAGAGGTTCTCCTGTTAAAAAAAACAACAAAAAACACATTTTACAGATCTCTCAGCTTAGATAGCTTTGGAAAAATCCTTTCCTTAGTTTTGCCTTCGGTATGTCTCTTTTTCTTTGGGGGCGGGTTGTAGGTGGACAAGTTTGAATCCTCATTTGTTGTGCTGGCAGTTTGATTTCACTCTCATCCTGGCAGTTTGATTTCACTCTCATCCCACCCCAGCCAAATCTTTACTCTGCGGCATGTGGAGCGACACAGGAACAGATGCTTTGAGGGCTTTTCAGTTCAGCTCGGCTCCAGCACAGATTATTCTGAAGCTTTTGGCGTGTTGTCTGTGCATGAGTTGCCTTTTAGCAGCTACATGCCGTTTCTCTTGTGCACACATTTCGGCTCACCTGCAGCACCTCACTGTGCGTTACTGAAGCAGCTGGGGCAGATGCTAGAACATCTGTCTCCAAATTCCCTCATGTAAAAGACATTCAATTGAGTCATCCAGAGAACACCTCAAGCTAGTTTAAGCAGGAAAAAGGGTGTTAGGCGTGTGAAATTGGTTGATACTGAGATATTCATTAATGAGATTCTCATAACTTGTTTCCCAAACATCTAACCAGTCATGTTAACTGTAAATGGGTTTGGAGTGATTTTAACATTAAACCAAGATTTTAACTCTTAATCAAGACAAACCAACAAGTTAAATGAGTGTTGCAGTTCTTTTTTCTCTTCATGTTAAAATGCTTTAACAAAAAGTTAAATGCAGTGATTTAATAATTTTGGATAAAATAGCATTTTAAAGAAAACTTCATCCAATTTTTATTGGAGTTCCTTTAAACACCACTCTAATGAAAACCATGTTAAATGAATGATGAATTTTTTTTCTAATTAAAATTGCATTACTATTGATACAATTTCTAATTTTGGTAAAAAAAATGATTGATGCAGTTTTATGCATTTTGTTTAGTTTGTTAAAATGTTGGTTTGTTAAAAAGTTTAACCATTGATATAAATTGCATAATGTAACAATCTACATTTTAATTTCTGAAATTGAAATGCAAATGTTGTACATTTTGAAAGATAGTTAAATTATTTTGTTGACTAAACTTGGTGTTTCGATTTGATGCAAATTGATGTAAATTGTATAATGCAACAAATTTTGCATTACAATATCTTGAAAATGCTTGTATGTCAGTAGCATCTTAAAGAAATGAAAATGCAAATTTTGTTACATTTTGAAAGACAGATGAGAAATTACATTTTGATTTGACTAAACTTGGTGTTTGTTATAATAATAAATAATAATGAAAAGTTTAGTTTGGTTTAACATGGTTTTAGAGTAACATTTTACGTTGTAGTCATTAATGCAGTTTTTTTTCTCATTACAGTTTTGTTTCTGTAAAATGCGAGTTAACCATTGATGCTGTTTAGAACTTTTTTGAATTACAAAAAGTTTAATGATTGATGTACATGTCGTTTTTGTTAATAACTTGCAGGAAATTTGAACTACTAAAACTAAATAAAAAAAATTCCACAGATAAGTTATGCAACTTTATGCTATTTGAGTTTCATCTTCAATAAAATGGAATGAAAACTACATTGAACAATTGATGTAATGCAAGCTATCCAAAATAAATTGCATATTTAAAATGTATTCTCGAACTTTGATTGCAGTTTAATGCATGTTTTTCTTTCCAGTCGTTTACACTGACCAGAAAGAGGATTGTGCACTACACCAGCTTTGACCAGCGCAAAAGGGCTAACGCTGCTGTGCTTATCGGTGCTTATGCTGTGAGTATCCCACTTCCATTTGTCCTTCTGTCTTCCTCTCTTACTGCCATTAATTACTTTCACCGGAACTCGAGGATTCGCATCCAGGGCGGAATCTGTCATGGCCCTGCAAATTAGCCACTCAGCTGTTTCCATCAAAACCAACAGTCCTCCCACATCGACAGCAAATTTGTTTGTCGCACAAAGTCTTCTCGAATGTTTGCCAGCGTCCTCATACCTGACTCCCCCTCAGAGACAGCGACAGAGTGCTTACTGACTGGTAGTCCCCCCGCTTTGTGGCAGCACAATAACTATGTCCTTGACTGGCTCGAATGCCAGTTTGTCCTGTTCCACTGCATTCATTCATCTAGACCACCACGTACACAGCGGCCCTTGTGAAACGCCATGACCGTGTGAGCCATGCCAGCTGATTGCGCCATTGGACATCTCCACTCTTCCTGTTCCTGGCGCTCTCAAGGAAGTACTCCGGTCTGGGCAGATTTATTGCTCAGATGGCACCGTTGGCTTTGTCAAAGGCACAGGTGCCAGCTGTAATGTGGGTTAGTGTACCATTCTGATAAGCCCTTCTTTTAAATGACTGCCCAGTTTTAAAGGGTCATGGCACCAATTTTTTCTATAATATTCATAACCTGGTCTGCACATTTACTCAAGTATATTCAGTTTATTTGTGCTGATTTGTACTGACAAAGCAGCTACTATTTCACTATGAGATAAGAATGCTTCTGTCCTCATGAATATTGATGAGCCCTAAATGGCAACATGGAAAGGAAGTGGTATGACAGATGCTTCTCCAGTTTCCTTCAAAGAAGCCATTGTTTACTTATCCCAACAAGAACTGCAAATTGAAATATTAGGGAACCGAAAAGGGTGGTAGTGTTACAATATCAGCATCCTTTTTTCCTGATTCTGGGCTATTCAAAGAGGGGGGATCTAATGTTCCCTTGCTTTAAATTGGATGAGGGCCATAACAAGTTATAATCTGGCTGTTTGTGTAATCTGATTTTGGACTGTGTGCCACCATAAATCCTGTGTTGGATGTTTGTAGCTGTGACTCAACTTTCCACTTTTTTGGTTCCCTTATATATGGAATTTACCTTATTTTGCAAAATAAATTAATAATAATAATAATAATTAAAAAAAAAATGCAGTATTTACACTACCGGTCAAAAATTTGGAATAATTAAGATTTGTAAATGTTTTTGAAAGATGTCTCTTATGCTCAGCATATTAGAATAATTTCTGAAGGATCATATGACTCTGAAGACTGGAGTAATGATGCTGAAAATTCAGCTTTGCATTACAGGAATAAATTTACATTTTAAAATGCATTAACATAGAAAACTGTTATTTAAAATTGTAATAATATTTCACAATATTAGTGTTTTTGTTGTATTTGTCATCAAATAAATGCAGCCTTGGTGAGCATAAGAAACTGATTTGAAAAACATTAGAAAAACCTTAATTATATATAAATTCAGTGTGAAAAGTTTACATAAGTCTACATTCATAATAATAGTATAATTAAAAAAAAATTTTTACATTTTAACTGTAAAACATCACATGCAATTCACAACTCCGTTTACAGTTGGGATAAAACAAGTTATTTATATGTATATTTTGGGGAGAAGTGTAAATAGAACTTCCATAAAATGAAATTTGATGCAAAGTTTGATGAACTTGAAATGACAGTGTACGGCGTTCAGAAGTTCATGAGGGAAACCTCACAGAAAACCTGACGAAGAATCTAGAGAAAATGTGGGCTGCTTTATTTTTTTATCTTTGCAATTCTAATTATCTAGCAAATATCCCTCAAAGTTGGTGTACTTCCTCAAAATCGGTCTACTAGGAATGGTCACATTTACCCTCCCAGTCTAAATTTAGTATGAACCTTGATCCCGGTGTTAATTTAGTTGTCTTAAATGGAAACTCATTTTAGCTACCTTCAAAAACCCAACCTCTGGAGACGGCCATCAAATCATGCAGATTCTCTCCTATAGACTCAATAAAGTGCTCAAGGTGAAATAGTATTTTAAGTAATTCTCTCATATATTACCATAATCATCTCCAAATTGCATAAAACCTTGTTTCTGCTCTGCGTGGTCTTGCCTGTCACTCTTTGCATGCATGGACGTGTGTTCAATGTAATGTTTTTGTCTTTCTGCACTTGTAGTGAATCTTCTGTAAGTAGGTTTTTATTGATCCAGGCTTGTGTGGGATGTGCTGCTCTGGCAAGCGCAGATGTTTGCTGCTGATCTGCCCTGCAGTAGATGACCCAGTTTTTTCATATGAAGGAGATTATTTGTACTGGTTGAACAGCTGGGCCAAGATCTTCCATCAGAGTCACATGGGACAGTAGGGCGCAACACAAACAAACAAGCGCTGACACTTCTCACGGGACTGAACTTAATCTGCCGAACTGTTCAGCTAATTGTTTGATCGGTGCATATTTCATGAGCTCGTGCACAAATTATAAAGCTCTGGCCTCCTGCAGAACAGACAGCCTTCAAAAACAGACACTTGACCTCACTCCTAGTTCGTGTTTTATGTTTTGTCAAGTACTGGAGATCTTAAAAAGATTAGTTCAACCAAAAATGAAAATTCTGTTATTTACGTTGTTTCAAGCCTCTATGACGTTTTACTGTAGAACAAAAAAGAAGATATTTTGAAGAGTGTGCAGGTCGCTCTTTTCCATGCAGTTACAATGAATGGAGACTGAGGGTTTCAAGCTTCATAAAAGATGCAAATGCACCAAAAATGTAAAATGGCCCATATGACTACATGACTCTATATTCCACATCTTCTGAAGTTGTACGATCAATTGTTAGCACATTTTCTAGAATTTTTTTTCTTCTGAAATGTGCTGCAACGTATATAATGCAATTAACGTGATGCATGCAAAAGATTTGGATTTGTGTCGAATGAGAGCGATACGTTGAGCCCAAGTTTATTTGTATAGCACATTTCCCACACATCATTAGTTTTAGATTCATTCAGTTTCATTTTAATTACTGGTATTTTAGATTATTTTGTGAATGTAAATAATAGTCAGGTATGACTTACTTTCTTGGAAAATATGGGAGTTATTTGCAGAATCACATTCATAAGAGAAGTAGCTATGTCAGATTTGTGAATGAATCATTTTTTCTAGATGAATCATTTCAGTGAATCGATTCATAAAACTGGTCTGAATGATTTGTTCAAAAATAGAGGAAAATTGAGTCAAAAATTATTTTTAATTTGATGTTTTAATGTTTTTGAAGCTTCACAAACAGTTTCCATTTATTTGTAATATGGAAAAGAGCGACTAGCACAAACTTCAAAATTTCTTCATTTATCTTCCATGGACAAAATAACATTTAGAAAGAACTGAGTGTGAATAAATGACATAATTTCCATTTTTGAGTTCTTCTGTGTTTAATGCGTGTTGGGCTTTGGCGCAGTTCACATAGGTTTCTTTTCCGTGTTGCCACCGTCCTGCTGCATTCTGACATCAAGCCACAGAAATGTTGAAGGAGTGAGCGGAGTTCTTATTATAGAGTCCTTTCTTTCCATGATGTCAAGAGGGATTGACGTGGATGTAGGGAGTAGATGACCGCTAAAACTCATCGCTTCAGCAAGTCTGTGTGTGTGAGACTCCCGCACTGTGCCGTGACAAGTCGTCCCAGCTTGACAAGGGCCCCATTGTGCTGAGCCACAGCATCTCATCTGTGTGACACATTCTGCCCGAACATCACTTTCCTGAAAGTGCGTTTGTGTATGGGATAATGAGGAACACGGACAGACGTGGATAGGAAAAAAGATAGGCAGTTGGGAAGTAGCAACGCCCGATTTGTGTATAAATTGTTCTTTCTAGAAGTCAGATTGTAATTAACAAAACATTTTTGGAAGAAAAATCAAATGTCATTTTGCACGATTGTCAACTAAAATATTATTTTCATTTTGGCCAGGGTGAAATTGTCTAAAATGATGAAATGTTGGCTAAATTTGAAGGATATTAAAAAAAAAAAAAACTGGGCATCTAGAAATGAATAGTTTCCCCTGTTTTCCCCTAATCGGTTAATCTGATTGGAAACCATCTGAATGAACCGTGTTCAATTTTAGTGCCATTTAAAAACAATTATAGTATTTACTAATATTTTAAGTTGGGTTTTATTTTTAATTTTATATTTTCAGTTTTCATTATAATTTTAGTTTGTTTAGTTTTGTTAAAGTTTTGTTTTAAGTTTGTGTTTTGTCATTTTTATTTTAGTTTTTTAAATATTTTATATATTTTAAATATAGTATTCGATTTTTTTCTCTATAGCTATAATTTTTTCAATTTTAGTTTTAGTAATTTTAGTAGTTGCTTATTTTTGTTAGTTTCTAGTGCAACAATTTTCATTTAAGTTAAGTTTGTTTTTCATGTAATATTTATATTTCATTTTATTTCAGCTTTTTCAATTACCACAAAAATTATTTTTTACAAAATAATTTACCAATAATTACCAAAAATAATTTTGAATGGTTTTAGTTAACAATAACAACACTGATGTTAAAGTTATAGAATTAGTACCTAGCATTCAGCTTCTTTGCTGTTGCTCTAATGTCACTTCCTTTCCTTTTTCCTGTCTCAGGTGATTTACCTGAAGAAAACACCTGAGGAAGCCTATAGAGCTCTTATCTCCGGCTCCAATGCCTCATATCTTCCCTTCAGGTAAGACGGCTGCATATCCACATCATCTGCAAAATGGAATTAAAAAAATGCAAATAAATGTCAATTGTTACCAAACCTTTGCTAATATATATTTTGCCTCGTTTCCCCCACTTTTCTCTCTCTCCTTCACTTTTTGCACAGTGCACTCTAATCTGATTTCGCACAAAGTATTGTCTCTCCTGTGGCTCACAGGGTTTTAATGCGATAAACTTCTTAACCCAGATAAATAAACAGGCAAAGTGGAAAAACCGCACGGCCGTTTTTGCAAGCCATGAAGCTGAGAGGCCAGATAGTTGTTGTGCATCTATATTGTGATGCTCATAATTGCAGCAGGATTAGATTATTTTGCTCCTGCGGGTCGACATCTCTTGCCTTTAATTTGGGATTACGGCCTGGTCAGCGCACTCATGTAATCTCTCTTCTTGAGCTGAATTTTGGACTCTGTTCCAAACTGTCGCAAAGGACAGGACACTAAAGTCTTTGAGCTGACTGCCATACATAAGGGTGAGCAGGACATACGTAAGGCCCTTGAGCAGGAGGACAACCATCTGTGGCAAGTTCTAGACTCAGTGCAGATGGTGTGTAGTGGTAATCTACACGGTCAGATTTGTGAATGGTTAGAGAAAGGCACAATTCTGTTGTGAATGGGTCTTCCTGTTGGATAATACTGTTGCCATTTTAAAACGAGAATAATAGGTGTTCACTTTTTCTTTTGTGTAACTTTTTTTTTTTTTTTTTTTTTGGAAGGTGTTGGTGTTGGGATTGAATCACTAGACTTTAGTGGTAATTTATTATTAGTGTTCCCGTGCAGTACAATGTTTAAAGGGTGAATAAATAAATAGGTAGGATTGCAATGGGAGACAGGAAAAAAGACAATAGTGTTGGGGTCATGGCTTGGTGGTTAGCATGCAAAAAAATAATTATGTATATATAATATATAAAAAATATATATAATACATAATAATAAATAATAATTAAAATATAGAATAATTTGGCCTTAAATATTTATTAATTAAAAAAAAATGTTTTAAATGTTAATATAATGTTAAGTATCTTTTAATTAATAATGTTTAATAATTTATCAATTTCTTTATTAAATGGGCTAAATTTATAATTAATATTACATTTTATGTAATATATATATATATATATGTATGTGATATGACCTTAAATACTAATTTATTTTTAATATTCAGACATTTTTTAATATTTAAAAAAATATGAAGTGTCTTCTAATTAATAGCTTTTATTGAATAATTTCTTAAAGGGGTCCTATTATGCTCTTTTACAAAGTCTTGATTTTGTTTTGGGGGTGTACTCGAACAGGCTCTCAGACTAGGTTGTTCGAAAAAACATTATTTTTAACATATTTTACATTATTACAACACCTCTCTCCCCAGTCTGGCATGAGCGGCTCGAATAGTTCCTGTATCAAATCAATTTGAGTGCGATTTAAACCCAGATGATTGTAACCACCCTAAGTTCGTCTGCCTTGGGAAAGCTAGCGTGTCTCCGACACAGTGATAACACTCGTTGCCTTCTCTAGTGCAGCTCAACCAGGTCTCGTCCCATTCGTCGATATTTGTGATATCACAAATCCCGGAAAATATGCGTTGTAGTCCAAATGAGTCGTTCGTTGTAGTTTTTGAAAAGTGATTTCTGTTAAATAAAATATCTCCTTTTGAAGTGGACTTTGAATTTTGTAACTTTGCAGATCTTTTTTATGCTCAAACAGCAACATTACAGACTAACTAAAGTTGAAAAAGTGAAAAAGCATAATAGGACCCCTTTAATTAAATTGCTTAAATTTAGTTAAAACTAAATGATTAAAAACTTTGCAAAGGTGAGAGAGAAAGAATAGGTTTAAAACAATGTTCCAGGTTAAATTCTGGGGAAATTGACTCGTATCTCATTTTTGAAAACAAACTGCATTATGTAGTCCATAATATTCCTTTTACAGTTTTATTGTGGTCACATGATGATTAATGTGTCTCCACATGAATATGAATCTATTTTTCCTGTCATGCTCTATGTAAGACAGTTGTGGATATGTGCCGGTGTGACTGCTGTTTGGTTATTCCACCACCCAGTCGCCCAGTTAAAGATGCGCCCCTGCTGTTTCTCAAAATGACTAGGAATTCCCATGGAGATATTATTTCCATCTCCTAAAACATTGTCCTTCCTCTTTTAAAACGGCTCTGTCACACAGAAATCACAGACACATAGCAATTTTCATTACCATGTAGTTAGTATTCTGGGTTAGTCAGTCCTCTTGGTTGTTTGCCACCACCATATGAGATTTGACCCCTCACTGACCCAGAAACACAAAAGTCTTAAAGTTCACCCAGGCCAAGCAAATAGCTGCATATTCTGGTATGCTCACATATATAATGAGGGACACGTAGAAAGACGGGGTGACCCATGGCCTCATCGAACAGAAGCACTCATTGTTAAAGTGGACTCTCGTTGACTAATTATCCAGAACCGCATACACTGAATAGTGAAGAGGCCTACATTTTCTAAATCTGTCATCTTCAGTGCAGTCCCATGATGCTTTTAGCCGTGCTTTCTGAGATGGGCTGTAAGTGCTTCCGGTATAGATTAGCTCTGGCCTCCAAACAGTTTGGAGGCGTCAGTCTCTGAATGCAAACAGGAAACAGCAGCTTTAGTGGGGGAAGTCGTGGCCTAATGGTTAGAGATTCGGACTCGTAACCCAAAGGTTGCAGGTTCGAGTCTCATACCAGCAGGGATTGTAGGTGGGTGGGAGTGAATGTACAGCGCTCTCCTTCAATACCACGACTGAGGTGCCCTTGAGCAAGGCACCGAACCCCCAACTGCTCCCCGGGCGCCGCAGCATAAATGGCTGCCCACTGCTCCGGGTGTGTGTGTGTTCACTGCTATGTATGTGCACTAAGGATGGGTTAAATGCAGAGCACTAATTCCTAGTATGGGTCACCATACTTGGCCACATGTCACTTCACTCACTTCACTTTATTTTTACTGTACAGTTATTAGTGCTTTTCCCAGAAGGCTGAAATCCCCATTTGGTTTTCTTTCTAACACATACTTTCATGTCATCAAGGGATTTTTTATTTATTTATTGACCATCATTGGTCTCTGAAACCAGAAGGATTTACGTTACTCGTTAGTGGGTTTATTGGTCAACACATCTATTGTTTATTCACTCTTTGTGGGCATGAGATCAGATGCTCTTGCACTTTATTTCTCAAGAGATTAACCTTTATCCAACACTTCCTTTTGAGTAGCAGTTGAGTCATTCTCAGAAAATATTTTGACTTGCTGACTTACAAAATGTTTGTTTTGAATTCAGTTCATTTTTTTTCCTGTAAAAATGGATTTTTAAATATTATATATAGCATTTATTTAGTGTTTAGTACTATTTAGTACTCATCTTGATGTGTGCAAAACATTTCATATTATTAAATAAAATATTTGGTTATGAAATGATGCCTTTCATATGGCATTTCTTAAATATTTAATCTTTTTCAAGTCAAGGCACTTACTCATCACAATATTTAAAACTGGCCTAGTTTATGAAACCATAACTGCTCTTTGGGCTTGTCTGCACTTGCAGGAAAGCAACTATTTATCTTTGCCAGTTTTAATGTTCAGTGGCATCTAGGTCACCATTATTGTCATTATTGTTTAATCCTGCTTATTGTGTACCAGACATTGTGAATGTCACACTACATTTTTAAAACATGAATGGTACACTTGTTTTATGGACCTGGTTAGGGCAGGATTAGAAGGTTAATCTACTAAGACTCACGTTCTAAAGGAAACAGCGGGTCTGCTGGTTCTTTAAATCATTGTGTATAAAATCCAGGCTTGGGAGGGTTACTTAAAAAAAAAACAAAAAAAAACGCAATATCAAAAATGCTTAGATTTATTATGATGCTAAATATAAACTATTTGATGCACAATATAAAATACTTAAGAAAATGCCATGTAGTTGTAACTATGCTCTGCAATGAAACCAGAAACAACAGAAATGTTTCTGTAACAGAAAAATACAGAATACAAATGTGCATTTTTTTTTTCAAGCAAATATAAATTAAGAACAGATGCACTGAAGAGGACTTGCTCCATGTGGTCATCGGACATTCTGCTTCGACATGGTGTTAGTACATGTCCATCTCACTTCGTTAAATGATTTCATTTATTTCAAAGGTCCTTATACAATGGGAAAATAACCCAAACCTGCAACGACAATGGCCAAACAAATAAATATATTAAAGGGGTCATATGATGCGATTTCAAGTTTTCCTTTCTCTTTTGGAGTGTTACAAGCTGTGCATAGATAAGATCCCTGAAGTTGCAAAGACTAAAGTCTCAAAACCAAAGAGATATTCTTTATCAAAGTTAAGACTCTGCCACGCCCCCCTAAAACGGCTCGTTCTAACACGCCCCCACATCTACCTCACTATGTGGAAATATTTGCATAATGCCGCCCAAATGTGCACGCAAAGAAAGAAGGCATGGTTTCAGTAACAGCAGTTAGTGTTGAAGCAGCCATGTCAAGGAGACGCTGTGTGTTTCTAGGCGAAAGCAAAAGCACTTTATTTGGCCTTCCGAAAGTAGATGCATTTAGGAATCTTTAAGATCACTTACAACAGAACAGCAATGCATTTTATGGACGACCGTTTCATGAACCTAGGAGAGGAGATAATTCTGAATCTGCTATGACAATCTGGCGCTTCTGAATCAGCTACTGTAAGTATGTTTTGTTATTAGTTTAAGTATTTGCAATTGACTGTTCAAAT
>NW_015643596.1:1133940-1134525 GCF_001515625.1 Sinocyclocheilus rhinocerous | reverse complement strand
CCATGTCAGGGAGAAGCTGTGTGTTTTTGTTTTTTTGCGAAAGCAAAAGCACTTTATTTGGCCTTCCGGAAGTAGATGCATTTAGGAATCTTTAAGATTACTTACAACAGAACAGCAATGCATTTTATGGACGACCGTTTCGTGAACCTAGGAGAGGAGGTAATTCAGAATCAGCTACTGTTTTGTTATTAGTTTAAGTATTTGCTATTGACTGTTCAAATGCGGAGTTTTGCGCATCGTGTGTGTGTGTGTGTGCGCGCGCGTGAGCGAGAGAGAGAGAGAGAGAGAGAGAGAGAGAGAGAGACGAGAGCGCCGAGAGCGCGAGAGAGAGCGCGAGAGAGAGCGCGAGAGAGAGAGAGCGCGAGAGAGAGAGGAGAGAGAGAGAGCGCGAGAGAGAGAGAGAGCGCGAGAGAGAGCGCGAGAGAGCGCGAGACGCGAGAGAGGAGAGAGCGAGCGAGAGCGCGAGAGAGAGCGCGCGCGAGACAGAGCGAGAGAGAGCGAGAGAGAGAGAGCGCGAGAGAGCGCGAGAAAGAGAGAGAGCGCGAGAGAGAGAGAGAAAGAGAGAGAGCGCGAGAGAGAGAGAGA
>NW_015643596.1:1125160-1133796 GCF_001515625.1 Sinocyclocheilus rhinocerous | reverse complement strand
AAGGAGGGGGCTTTGTAGAAAACGAAGCGTTTGAGAGAGGCGGGGCATAGAGGACCTACAATAATGTACAGTATTTGAAAAATAATGTGTTTTTTGAACATTAAAGCATGTCACCATATTCTGTTACACCAAATACACCAAATAATGATCTTTAAAAAAGCATCATATGACCCCTTTAAACAATAGGATTAAAAAGACTAATTATTTCCATGTTTTTGCCACAAAGTTATATGTACGGAAAGCACATACTCTTTCTCCTGCTCTCTCTTTCTCAAACGCACATACATACAAGACAGACACACATTTGCACACACAGAAACATTCATGCGCACAGAAATGTGTTGTGAGCACTGCTCTGACGATTTTATCAGTAAAACAGTTTAGGAGTTAAAGGCTACATGACATTTCTCACTACTGAGGTAATAACAGCGCTGTTATTGAAGCAGATGAATTACAGTTTCGATATTAGTAGAGACGCTGCTGCTGAACACTGCCGAAAAACACACAGACTCGTGTAATTCACACACGCTTAATCTCTCTCTTTCTCTCTCTCTCTCTCTGTCTGTCTGTCTGTCTTTGTCTCTCTCTCTCTCTCTCTCTCTCGGTCATAACTGCATTAATAACGCTTTGCGTCATGGCCGCATCACCACCTCGAATCATTATTTTCGAATAATTCAACGGCCTGTCCTCAATTATTTCTTACTTAAATGAAACTTTGCAATCCTGATAGTATTCCCAGTTTTTACAAAATGTAACTGTAATCTGATTACCTTGTTTTTTTCACATAACTATAACGAATTACAGTTACCAGTTTTTTTTGTATCCTTATTACGTAATGCCCTTTCATGTATTCTGTTACTCCTCAACCCTGATAAAATCCTGCAGTACGTTTACTAGTCGTGCCTCTTATGGCACTTCTTTTTCTCTGTTTGCCGTCCTGTCCATCTTGAAGGTTAATTGGGCTCTTGTTTTTCCACAAAGATGTGATTGTTAGCAGCGTAGCTGTGCAAGGGAAGAAAAGCGCTTTGTCAGTGCTCCCCCCACTTGGCTGCTGGAGCCATGCTACTAGTGGAGACAAACAGTGTGACATGGTTATGCAATGCTTAGCAATTGGTTAATTCAGAAAGTAAACAGTTTTGTTGTCTATGAGAGGGAAGGGGTCCTGATGGGAAACAATGAATGGGTCATACCATTGAATAAAGTGAAGCTCTGTGTGAGACCCATGTTTGAGTACATCACCAGAGGAAGAAACTACAACGAGATGTTGAATAAAAAGGTACGTTTAATTCTGAAAATAATAACATGCTGCGCCTCTTCCATCACATTTTTCTTGTTCCAGGAACAGGGCTTGAATGGATTTTAGATGGCCACTTTTTAAGACTTATTTTTAGCTGTGGACTTGACCTTTGGCTGATCCATTCTGGATCATTGTGGCTAGAAAGTAGCCTCACATTCAGGGCACTCTGGAATGTAAGGTTTTCATCCATCTTGCATAAGCAATGGCTTGCTATCCAGCCAAAATGTCTGCACATTGATCTTGGTTGCAGAGCATTTTTCCACACCAAGCCATACTTGGAAATAAACTTACATAACCTACAAGTATACACCTAATAATGGTATGCACAACATGACCTGAAGTTATTGTTTTCAAGCAATGTATTTTTAGGATGGCATTTCAAGTAACCTGATAGTTCAGATGGTTTGTTGGGAGTGTAATCTACGTTCAAGTGAACCGGTGTGCAATTGTTACACAAGTTTGGAGACACCGCTCTAGTGACCCGGATGGGGGGCTTCAGTCCTACAGTGGACAGTTCAGACCTTGGCATTGCTCTCCCATTATGTAAGAAGAGGGAAGAATCTTTCTCTGTCTGCCCAAATATTTGGCAATACTAAGAGGAAAGCAGTGGCAGTCTTCCAGAGGAAGTAAGCAAGTCCTACTCTGCCCTGTATGGCAAGATCTAGTCCAGTTTTTTTGTCCATTTGAGACCAACTAATCCTGATATAGCAAGATAGTCCAGACCCCACAAGGGGCAAAACCAATGTGCCCTTGTGAAAGGCACTTGACCTTTGGTTACTCCGGGGGTGGGGGGGGCTGGGGGTGGGGACTGTCCTTGTAATGCATTGCAGGTGTCCTTGAATGAAAGCATCTACTGAATGACCAATTTGTAAATTAAAAGTGGACAAAGATGTGCTGTTTTAAATGAGGTTTGTCTATCTCCTGGCCTCCACTCCCGGAGTCTTTAATTGGTGCCAGTAAGCCACTGTGTTTCTACAGCCAAATCGATTGGCTCAACATTTCTCTGTGCTGTGGGAAGGAAGATGAAAGTCTCCAGCTGTTTCTCCAAACATATCTTGGATCCTGCTGACAGTATATGGTACAGATAATTGTGTGAACAAAAGACAATTTTCTGCAAAGCTCTGTTGGAAACTTGCCTTGGTTTTCCTCTTGTTTCCTTTTTTTTTTTTTTTTTTTTTTTTTTAAAGATGACTGTGCTTGTTTATTAGTGTTTTTTCTTCATATTTGAGTTGGTGGTGGTAAAACCTTGTGGTTAAACATCTGGGCTAGTAACTGAAAGTTGCAAGTTCAAATCCATCATGTTTTTGTTTTGTTTTTTTGAGCAAGGCACTTAACCATAATTTTGATTTAAGGGGAATATTAAGGAACTTAAAATGGAAACATTGCTTTGAAAATCATTCTTTGCTCCTCAAAAAAATCAACCTACTTATGGTAGAGTTATCAAGTCTAATGATTTTGTTGCCTTGAAGCAGTGGACCAATACACAGGACCTCTGGAAGTTAAGGGTTTGCATATGCGAGTATGTGGTGTTTGTGTGGGTCAATGGAGCCTGATACTTTCCATTGAGGCACACTGGGAGACTAATGAAAGGATCCCAGCAGAACACTGACCCTCTTTTTATGCAACCCAGCCTGCATCATACACAGTGAATTAAGCGCATGCATAATGCAAAACTCAATTAAAGCGGACACAAAGAACCTGTTCCTTGACATGCGTTAGGCAAGGGATGGTGTATTGGCCCCTTTTAGTTTCTGAGGCATTTCATTACAACCCTCGCTTCCCTTGATCCAATAACATCATTTTGGGTACACAAACAAACCTGAATTGGACTTCCTCATACATGTGATCAAAACAATCTTGTCCATGACATTAATTTCGCCTTGACTTTGTAGATGTAACCCATCATGTTACAGGTTACCCACGTGTACACTCTCCACTGCAAGGTTTACTTTCTTTAAAAACACATGACAAAAGCCAACACAGTCTCGCCTGCCGCTTTACTTTCACTCCCACATCCAAACACAAAGGCCCTGACCCAGTTACTTGTATTCATGGGCAGGTAATGGTTTACTCCGGATGAAAGCAGACCACCTGAGAGCCAGTTTGAAATCAGTGTCTGTGTTCCCCTTCTTTGCTCATAACATGACTTGATGTTCTTGTTTATATTCCTGTGGGTGTTTCTTTTTTTATTATATTGTGTGAAGACACCCACGCAATTTTAACATGCCTTCTCTTTTCTCTTTCAGGGATGCTTCATTTGGGAATTGCACATACAACCTGACAGTTCTCTACTGCTTGCAAGGCATTAGGAAGGTGAGATGTACACTGTAGTACTATACAAATATTTTAACCTTACCATATTATATATAATATTTAATAATGTATTATTTCACAAAATATAAAATAAAATATTTATAATATTTCCACAATTAAAAAATGAATTAGAAAATATATATATATATTCACATTTTAAATTTTTATTATTATCATCAAGCTAATTTGATAAGTAATGTTTTATTTTCTAATAACTAATGCAAATTCATCAGTCAGACTACATTAGCAAGAAAGATTTGGGTTTAAGTGTTTCAGCGCTCAAGAATACACACAATCCTGGATTATACCCATAGATACTAATAGACTGCTTAATCCTTCTTGGACAGTCAGCGTGAGACTGGAAACCTGTACATTAGGCAAGGAACATTTGTGTCTACGTGTTGGAAAAAGTGCTTCAGGCAGGTTATGCTGCTGATGGCTTATATAACACAACAGGTGTCTTCAGTTTGAGCAGCAGGGGCAATTAATCTCTCTTCAGGCCCCTATTGTACAGTCTTTCTCTGACTGTCTGTTTGCAGGTGTGAGAGTGTGTGAGCTGAAGACTTTCTTGATGACAGCTTTTTTGTGTCTTTGTTCAAATAGGCAGTCAGTTTTTTGGTGTATCGGCCTCAAATACATTTTGTTTTGTATTCTCAACAGCAAAAGGCTACTTGAAATGAACAAACCAGATCAATATTTCTTTTGAAATCCAATTACAATATGATTTCTTAGGTGGGGAATTTCCCCCCGTTTTTTCCTCATTTGGGGCACAATGCCTATATACTACCAATCAAAAGTTTGAGGTCAGTAAGATTTTAAAAAGAAATTAGTATTTTTTTTTTTTTTCAGCAAAGATGCATTAAATTTAGCAAAAATGGCAGTAAAGAACATTTATAAGAGCTTTCTATTTAAAATTCTTTCTTTTGGAATCTTTGGTTTGCACAAATTTTGTAACAGCACAACTGTTTTCAGCGTTGATAATGCAAACCAGCATATTAGAATGATTTCTGAAGGATCATGTGACACTGAAGACTGGAGTAATGATGCTAAAAATTCAGCTTTGCATCACAGGAATAAATTGCATTTTTTAAAAATATATTCAAATAAAAAAATTTATTTAAAATTGTAATAATATTTTACAATATTCTTGTTTTTACTGTGTTTTTGATCTAATAAATGCAGACTTAATGAGCATAAGAGACTACTTATAAAAATGCTTAAAAATCTTACTGACCCCAGACTTTTAAATAGTAGAGTGTAACAATGCAAAGTGTGCAAAATTGTCTGGAGCTGTCTGAATACTCCCTTTTTTTAATATTTTCAGTTAAGACATTTTAAAAACATTTCATAACCTGTATAATCAGTCTTCATTGCAGTTTGGAAAGAATGTCACTCCAGACTTTTTCTAGGCTCTGCCAAAACAAACATTGCTGTGTAATAAGGTATTTCTATTCAGTTCTTAGCACAAAGTTGTCAAACTAGCTGGCAGGTAAATAGTGTTCACGTGAGTAACTCAGCAACAGCCAAACACGTCTGCAGGTATTGATGTGTCTTCAGCTTGACCCGCCAGAAAGACTTGTTGAACACGGACAGTGTGCATTCTTGAGTGCATTCCTTCATGCTTGTCATTCAAAAAAAAAAAACATCCTTTACGCTACATAAACTCTCTTTCCATTCAGCCTATGTCAAAGAAAAACAGCAGCATCATCCAACAGCATACTCATCCCTCCTTAACTATTTCTTATTAAATCACGGCGAGTTTTTAGTAGGAGTGGGCAAGATGGTCAACAAATTGATTTTGAGTTTAAGCATTTAAAAAAAATTACCATTTTATAAAAAATGTAAATAGAATTTAAAAAATAAAAAAAATAAGATTTTTTTTTTTTTAGCAGTAGTGTATTTTTCTGTCTTTAAAACATTCTTCATCCTTTTAAAACGTTACATTTTCAAGACCTTTGGGCCCTCATGTCATCCTGTGCTTTGCTGTTAAGATGGTAGTTGTAGACGTATGTGACAGTTTTATCAGTGCCTTCCTTCTGGCTCTAATTAACAGCTTGTTTTAACAGCTCCTTAATTGCATGAGCCACACACAGCATCTGTGAGTGTGATAAACACTGAATCCTGTTAATGATCAAATCACCACTGCTGCCTCTCTCCAGGCTGCCAAAGAGGAGGAAATGCCCTGTTTGCCAACATGAGAGCTGTTCTTTTGTTTTGGGGTTTGCCTAATGGTTAAACATCTGGACTGGTAACCAAAATGTTGTAGGTTCAAACCCCACAGAGAGAGCTATCTTTTAAAGTTAACATGAAATTTACCACAATTTTACCGGGAGGCAATTGTAGCTAAATCTCCATTTTTCTTGTCATTGTGACTTTACATTCCACAATGTGACTTTGTAACTCACAATTTGACTTTTTCCATTGCAAATTTGTTTCTTGTAATAACGACTTTAGTTTCAAAAATTCACTCACACTGAGTTATGAAGTTGCAAATTGTGAGAAACAATGTTGTAAGAAATAAAGTTGTAATTACGAGAAATAATGGACTTTCTCATAAATGCAAATGTTTTTCTTAATTGTGACAAAATGAAATCGCAATTATGAGGAAACCATTGCAAATTATTCTAAATTATAACTCACAATTGTGATTCGCAATATCAAAATTTTTGGGAAATTCTCATGTTTTTGCGACATGAACCTGCAATTATGAGTAAAAAGTAGCAAATTGTCAGAAACAAAGTCAGATGTCGCATTGTGAGAAGTCCTCATAAGTGCAAACTTGGTTCTCGTAATTGTGTTTCTCTCATATTTGTGATCTCACTAGCACAATTTTTGGATATGAAGTCACATTGTGAGATATGGAGTCGCAGCTATGAGGAAAACGTTGCAAATTTTCCGAAACAATATAGCAGTTAGGAAAATGTTAGGACAAACAATTATAACTTTTCTCGCAATTGTGACTATCTCCAAAAAATACAATATTTAGGTAGTCAATTTGTCCAAGATACAAAGTCGCTATTGAGGAAGATTGTGTGAGATATGAAGTTGCAATTATAAGGAAAAAGTTGCAAACAGTCTAGAAACTATGTTAGATGTCACATTGTGAGAAATAGTCGCAATTTCGAGAAACAATAATTTTTTCGCATAATTGCAGACTTGTTTCTTGTAATTGTGACTGTCTCACAATATCGCAGTTTTTGAAATGAAGTCGCAATTATGAGGAAAATGTTTCAAATTGTCAGAAACGATGTAGCAATTGTGAAGTGTCACATTGGGAGAAAAATTCGGAATTACGAAAAACAATTTTTACTTTTCTCGCAATAGTGACTATCTCACAATATTGCAATTTTTGGATAGACGCATTGTAGGAGATGAAATCGCAGTTGTGAGGAGTAAGTTGCAAACTGTAAGAAACAATATAGCAATTGTGAGATGTTGCACTGTGAGAGAGTCGCAGTTACGAGAAACATTAACTTTTTCTCGTAATTGCGACTTAATATCTCATGTATTAAACTGTATGTGTAATATGTAATTACTCCCTCTAAAACACGCCAGTAGCTATTTGGACATTGTTTAGGCTACTTTTTTGAAAGCTAACCACGTTTTATCTTCAAGCTTTTTACCTGAAGCGATTTCTAATACGCTACTACAATGACAATCCTCCCTGGAGCATCCCGAGGTTAAGTGTCTCAATCAATGACACCGTGAAGATCGCTAGATTACCAGCCCAGATCTTTAACCACAAGGCTCCACCATTACCACTGCAAGGGTAAAACGAGGAGACTTGAGATTTAGGCCATGTTGGTAGTAATTAAGCACAGCTCGTCCACACCGTCCGTTGACGCTGCAGAAGAGGATTGCTGCTGTAAGCTCTTCGTCCAGTCAGCTGTGGAGGGGAGGAGGGCGGCTGGACTCATTCGATTAAACCTGGCCAGGAACAGTTACATAACCACAGCCTGAGAGCGAGACGGCTCACTGTATCAGATGCACACACATATTTTGCTTCACCCAGATGGAGTAAACAGACACAGCTACCTGTTGTACGTCTGCACGTGTGGACTTCAGTGTGAATTGTTTGTAAAAAAAACTAAAAAAAGTTATGAAGTTTCATACCTTAACACGCTTAGCTGATTGGTTAATTAGCGTGATGTAACTTTGCCAGCTTGCGATAATCACTCACCTGCTGTGCCCTCTATCAGCCTTGATTAGGTTTTGACTGTCTGGTGCAACCCTGCAGCTCAGAACAGCATGTTTCACGGTTGGATGTTTCACGGTTGGATGGTTGCAGTGACAGTTTCTCAGTCGTCTGTTTCCATACTGCTTCTGATAGGTGCACAAAATAAATATAGACTACAACAATCTCTCCTTATGATGGCTGTCATCTTGAGGTCATGTGACTAGACTAACCCCATTCTTGAAATGTGGTAACCCATGGTCATTCTGAGATACAGGTGCATCTCAATAAATTAGAATGTCGTGGAAAAGTTCATTTATTTCAGTAATTCAACTCAAATTGTGAAACTCGTGTATTAAATAAATTCAATGCACACAGACTGAAGTAGTTTAAGTCTTTGGTTCTTTTAATTGTGATGATTTTGGCTCACATTTAACTAATAAATCGCTAATAAATCAGTTAGCATCAATGGAGATAAAAAGAGGTTTCACAACATATGCAGCACAAATATATATATATATATATATGTAGATGTGTGTATATGTATATGTCCTGACCTGCGGTTCAGGACCATGTATTTATATTTGGTATAAATTATGTTCTTTAAATAATAATAATAATTTATATACATTTCCTTTTATATTTTTGTGAGTTTTTATACATGTATTTTTTTGTATATATTTGCCAAAAACAATTTTTTTTAAATTTAAAATAAAGGTATTATTATTATTATTATTATTATTATTATTATATTTTAAAAAAAAATTCTAAACCATAATTTTTTTCGTCACAGAAAAAGAATAGTGAAGAAAAAGTTACAAAATAATATAATATACAAATACTATATAATAT
>NW_015643596.1:1122084-1124727 GCF_001515625.1 Sinocyclocheilus rhinocerous | reverse complement strand
TAATAACACACTATATGCATTTTATGTTGTGTATATATAAATATATTTTTCAAAAGTGAAGAGAAAAAATATATTTAAAAAACTTATTTTACTATTCATATATTATTATTATTATTATTATTATTATTATTATTATATATAATATATATTTCTAAATACTTTTACAAATATTAAATTATCTATTTAATACATATTCATAATTTGTTGAGCCTTTTTTTCTTTACAAAACATTAAATGTAAATGTACAAAATTGGACAAGTGGTCCATCCAAATGTTGAGCTGTTCTTGCTTGACATGTTTGTCTTTGAACTTGGATCCCTACAATGACGAAAAGCAGCAACTACACTGAAAGTGAAGAAAACTGTTTGTCACTCCATATTTTCTCTGAATCTGAACACAGATGAGCTAAACATAATTAATAGTTAAGATACTCAATTTCAGTCAGTTTTTACAGTATTGTTACTGCCTTTTGCATAGCAGAATAAGGTATCAGTAACCGAGAACCTTTGCTTTTGCATGATGCTGCATCCACTGCCATTATACAGCATTATAAAGTCCGATATTACTGCCATATTAGTTATTAACAAAGTGAGTAGAGTCAGCAAAACAAAAACATCACTTTGTACGTTTTTAACCAGTTTTGTCAGAGGCATACGTGTCCGTGAGAAGCAGAAACCAGACACTCCATTAGACGCGGCCCCCATCGCTCTCTGCCACAGCTTATCGACTTATGTGCCTTTTTCCTTAATCGACTTCCCCCGCAGCTCTTCACTAAGCACCAGACAGACCGCTTCAGCCCCATTACACTGACTAATTGGTTAAACAATCAGACGGATAAAGGATTTTTTTGTGACTTTCAGGTGAAATCCACCGTATGAATGCACACGTTTGCAGTTAGCATATGACTAATGCTTATAAACTTTGTTTTTCAGGCCCTTCAGCACGGATTCTTGAACTTTGAGACGTTCGACGTAAACGAGTATGAACATTACGAGGTAATGATGCCCCATCGTTATTAAATGCTCATTAGGCGAACCAGCATGCAATGTTTTACCCAGAATTCTGTTCATTGCTCCTCAAGCCGGTTACATAATCATGTTTATTCCACCAGGAACCAAAGACATTTTAACCTAATGATAATCTCGGCTTGTTCAATTTGATTTAAATCGCACACATTGTGTGCAGCTCGCTGAAGTCAACGTGATTATACGTCGCCTACCTGTGTTTATAATCTCAGCTGTTATTTAGACAATCGCTGGAACAATTCATGCCAAATGAGCATTCAGTTGATTTGTCCTTTAGTATCATGTACATTTTCCAGCTTGTGGTAATCCGTCACCCGCTGTGCCCTCCGCTTTGAAGGGGTTACGACAGTCTTGAGCGACCTGTGGTTCAGGACAGCACAACTCACCCATTATAAAACATACTCCATCGGCTGTAATACAAACCTTCCTGCCTCAGTTCTGTGTTTTGTTCTTTTTCCCTAAATCTTTATTCTTTTCCATCCCTTTTTAACATATTTTCTCTCTCTAATTTTCTTTTTTTGCCCTTCAGCGGGTTGAGAACGGAGATCTGAACTGGATCATCCCATGCAAACTTCTCGCTTTCAGTGGGCCGCATCCGAAAAGTAAAATAGAGAACGGTAAGGTTGCTTGCCATCCTTTAGCCAAATGTTGTATTCATTTAAGCACTTTTCTCTGACGTGATGTTTGATGTAATTCAATTATGTGACAGTAGAGGGCACCCTTGTTATAATAAACACTGATGTCTCAGATTCACACACAGAACTAGAGAGTGCAACATTAGATATTAGATATCATGATAAAAGTAGTAGAGCAAATGGTTCAGTTAGGGTTCATAGGGATTTAAGTCCTTCATCCTAAATATAAAACGTTTTTTTTTTTTTTAAGTCTTTTTTTTTTTCATTGAATGTGTATGGATGTACTTCCTTTTTGTGACAGGTTAATGGGAAGTTTATTGTATATTTAAATTTTTTGGAATAATTATTTCCCATATTATATCTAAATATGGGAATTATATTATGTATTTAATATTTATAAATGTATAAATATTAAATGCCATTTTAAATAAATATAGAATTGTTTTCCATATTATGTTTAAATATGGGAAATATTATAAATGTAATTATATATATTTACATTTTTTTTATTCAAAATATGTCATTTTAAATTAATATATGTATTTAATAAACATATTTCTTAAATTGTTATTTCCCATATTATATATAAGATGTTAAGAGTGTACTTTCAGATATTTATAAAACTGTGCCATTTCACAAACAAACAAATATATATATGTGTGTGTGTGTGTGTGTATATATATGTGTGTGTGTATGTGTGTGTGTGTGTGTGTGTATATATATATATATATATATATATATATACACACACACACACACATACACACACACACAATTGTATTCTTGTTCTCGTGTGTGGCAGGTTACCCTCTACATGCCCCCGAGGCTTATTTCCCATATTTCCGCAAGCACGACGTCACCACCATAGTACGCCTCAACAAGAACATCTACGATGCCAAGCGCTTCACAGATGCCGGTTTCGACCATTACGCCCTGTTCTTCGTGGACGGCAGCACGCCCAGCGACGTCATCCCCCGCCGCTT
>NW_015643596.1:1113383-1120949 GCF_001515625.1 Sinocyclocheilus rhinocerous | reverse complement strand
TAAGTCTTTTTTTTTTCATTGAATGTGTATGGATGTACTTCCTTTTTGTGACAGGTTAATGGGAAGTTTATTGTATATTTAAATTTTTTGGAATAATTATTTCCCATATTATATCTAAATATGGGAATTATATTATGTATTTAATATTTATATATATATAAATATTAAATGCCATTTTAAATAAATATAGAATTGTTTTCCATATTATGTTTAAATATGGGAAATATTATAAATGTAATTATATATATTTACATTTTTTTTATTCAAAATATGTCATTTTAAATTAATATATGTATTTAATAAACATATTTCTTAAATTGTTATTTCCCATATTATATATAATAATATGTGAAATATTTTACATATTTAATTACACAGATGCCGGTTTCGACCATTACGACCTGTTCTTCGTGGACGGCAGCACGCCCAGCGACGTCATCACCCGCCGCTTCCTGCACGTCTGTGAGAGCACGGATGGAGCGGTGGCGGTTCACTGCAAGGGTGAGACGCCACTTAAATCAAAGACATGGAAATACGGCCACACAAATGACAGCGTCGCCTCATTGACATACTTATTTTGTGCAAAAAGAGGATAATTGTTGTCAAAATGGCTTTGTTTTATTAGCATTGAACATTAAAATGCCCTATTATTGAGGTCAGACTCAAAGATAAAAGGTTTTCTGTAGTTTGATTTCACAGGAACTGAAAGCGAACCAAAACGTTCATTAATGTTATGGTAATGTGGCCTTAAGATACCTTAGAATTGCATGAATGAGCCCATAAAAAATTAGTTTTTAAGAGCAGTTAGTTTTTAATAGATAATTTTATATAATAATACATGTATTTTAAACACCTAAGACCTTTTTCCAACCAATCACAGCGGGTTTGGGCCGGACGGGGACTCTGATTGGCTGCTACCTGATGAAGCACTACCGCTTCACGCCTGCCGAAGCCATCGCTTGGATCCGCATTTGCAGACCCGGCTCTATTATTGGACCCCAGCAGCATTACCTAGAAGAGTAAGTCCCAAAATTTACCCACAATGCACCACTTTTGGCCTCTTCACACCTTCTTGAGACTTTTTTTCCTCTTTTTATTGTTCATTACATTTACATAATGTCGACGAGTGCTCTAACTTTGGCTCAGAGTTGTGTATTTTCAAAAGCGTAAGAGTGTTTTTCAAGAGCGCACTCCTTCGCTAAGCAGATCAGGAAGGTCAGCAGATGTTCCAGATCTGGCTGAATCATCCAACTCTGGCTTGGGAAAAGGAGTGTACTTTGAGTCTGATTCAGTGTGCGTATATCAGTAAGGCCTTTCGTGCACCATATAGCTAGACCATGGTTCACTTCTGTCATGTCTGAGTTAAAACAGAGCACTGGTCATGTGAAGGCCAGTTGAAGCTAATCTCTCAAGTGTTTTGTTGGGCTGACACGATGCTGCGGACCGCAGCGTAAGAGAATGCCCACCGCGGGACAGATGAACGTTATCGTCAGGCATATTTTCCTCCTTAGGCCATTGTGAGACGTGTGAGATTCCGCTCCTGCGGGCTGGACACAAAGTATCCGTTATCTGGCATTGGCATTGAATGAATGGTTCGGTCTGAGACCAGATTTCTTCCCATACGTCTGAATTATTTGTGCAAAACAAGATATGCACAGGACATTGATGGGGGACTGTACTCTTTGTACCTGTACAGGAAGCAGACGAGTCTCTGGGCGCATGGAGATATTCACCGCTCCAAGCAGCGGCAGTATGAGGACAGATCCGTGCCTCACCTCATCTCCAGTATGGACAACCTCTCCATCAGCACCTCCATCTTTAAATCACACAGCTTGGACCGTATGGAGGAGGTGAGGCCTCCTGGGCCATTTTTTAAAATTTAAATTAGGGATGCATAATTTGACAGTACCATATCATTTATCGGCCGATATATTAGGGATTTTTAATTTATTGCAGTGGTTGATAAATGGGTATTTAATTGTTTATGCTCATTTCAGTATGTAAACTGTTATGATGCCTAAATTCACTTGTAGCATTTAAAACGAATGTAGTTTTTTGTTTAAATTTTAAATTAGTGTGTATATTTGTCTAAATACATTTTTTTTTTAATTGAATTAAATATATTTACAGTTATATGTATATGTTCTCTATAAAGTATTATATATAGTAACTGAAATCAATATTCGAAATAAAAAAGAAAGTCATAATAATAACTCAAATTTGTGGAGTAGTGGAATTTATATTTAGGCAAAAAAAAAAAAAACGGAAATTTAAAGGGATGGTTCACCCAAATAATAAAATTGATTTACTCGCCCTCAAGCCATCCTAGGTATATAACTTTCTTTTTTTAGACGAATGCAATCAGAGTTATATTAAAAATGTTCTGGCTCTTCCAAGCTTTATAATGGCAGAAAATGGGGGTTGAGATTTTGAAGCCCAAAAAAGTGCATCCATCCATCATAAAAAGCTAGAGAGTTCAGTTTATAAAGTTTTAAATATCGATATTTTTCTTACATAAACACATTGATTCGCTTCAGAAGGCCTTAATTAACCCCCCAGAGCCGTGTGGAGCACTTTTTATTGTGGATGGATGCACTTTTTTGGGCTTCAAAATCTCAACCCCCATTTAGAGTGACTTAAAAAAAAAAAAGTCACTCATTCAATGCCAGAACATTTTTAATATAATTCCGATTGCAAGAGAGTCATATACACCTAGGATGGCTTGAGGGTGAGTAAATCATGGGGTAATTTAAATTTTTGGGTGAGCTATCACTTTTAACATCAACAATTTATCGGTTATCAGCCATAACATGAAAATATTTATCACCAGAAAAAAATACTGGCCAGAAAATGTATCACCTTTACCTTTATTTATTTATCACCCTAGCAATATTGGCCAACATTTTAATATCAGTATTTTACTACTTTAAATCAATGTTTTAATTGTTATACACTGAGGAAAAAATATACGTAAATATAATAGAGTATATTTATGTAAAATAAAATATAATAATATATAAAATATACATCATAATATAAAATAAATGTGTACATAATTATGAAACATATTTATATAAATTAACAAAAAAAAACATTAAAAAAACGTATTGTCACCGATATACTGTGCATGCATACTGTAAATCAGATTTTAGACCTTTGTAATTATTAAAAGTGAAATAATCAATTCACACCTCCTTGGAATTATGTCAGACGTTTACATGTTCTCTAACTCTCAATAGAACGATTATGCAGAGACCGATCTCGGTATGACGCAAGGAGACAAATTGCGTGCCTTAAAGGGTCGACGGCAACCGAGGTCTGCGACCACCGGAGCCATAAGGTAAGACGCCATTCCTTTGGTCTTCTGTAGGAAAATCAAATCGTTAATAGGTTTAACTATAGCACAACCTGCAATAGCGCCCCCTGTGGCCACACTGAGAATGCAACTCTACTTGTTGCATTATAAATTGCGTTAGGAGGCATTTCTTGATGCAGTATTCTATTCTGGGCCGCACTCTCAACTTGGACATAAAAAGCAAAGCAAAGCTGGTCTAAGACCGATATCGCATCTTCTATTCAGGTCTCCATATACACACCGTGATGAGCCACATTGCATAAATGACACTCGTTCCTTCCGTTCTTGAATGAAGCCTTTTATCACGACTCTTTCAACTTCCATTAGCTATTAGCTAAGTGAAGAGCTAAATGACGCCAGGCCACGGTTACTGTTTCCAGTCCACTCTTAAATGCGAGACACAGAGCTGAAATAAATACAAAAGAACACAGCACTGATGTACCAGGCGCAGAGCTGGTTGGCATAGTAACATGGTGTCTTGGAGAGATGCTTTCCCTGTACCTCAGGATAGGCGGACCCTCAAGAAACATTCTGCTTTCTGCTATTATATAGCTGATTTTAAGACTCCTGAGTTTGAAATGGAACACAAGCATACTGCTGATTGCTTACTATGCAGTGTATGCATGTATACTGTGTACTGTTTTTGTGAAAATAGTATGCACAACATTTTAAGCTAATTTATGCTACTTTGCATGCTTAATTCAGCAACCAGAGTCCAGTTATCACCTCAAATAGGGCATTTAGTAGATAATTTGAGTATAACGCATACTAAAAATACATATACTTTGCCCAGTATGCATACTACATACTAATTTGTTTAGTTTGCATGCTTAGTTTGAAAAGGAATACTAGCATACTGCTTATTACATACAATGCAGTGTATAATGTATACTGTGTACTATTTTTAGAAATAGTATACAAAGTATTTAAAATGTGACTTTACTAATTTAGGTGTAGCTGAGTTCTATTACCTCAGAGATTTGATTATTATCCATTTGTAATGCAAATTTATGTAGAAATGCCATTTCTATATTCTTAATAAATCATTAAATGAAATAGTCTTTTTAAGGCAATTGAAAATTGTGGTTTATATACTTCACAGTTTAACAAGTAGTAGTACTAGATGATCTGGGTATTTAATGCATGCTAAAAATAAACACACTGTGCACAGTATGCATACTGCATACTAATCCAGTTAAAAAATGGCTTAATGTTTTAATGCTGAGTTTGACTACTAGCAGATTGGTTATTGCATGCTATGCAGTGTAAAATGCATACTGTGTACTGTTTTTAATAAAATAGTATGCAAAGTATTTTAAACATGATGTCACTACTTTGTGCAAATATTACCTCAGAAATATATATATTTTTTATTTATCCTTTATTTAGCCAGGAGAATCCCATTGAGACTTCACAATCTCTTCTTCAGGGAGACCTGGTCAATATGCAGAAATTTATGTAGGATGTCATTTGTATATATTGCATTGTGAGATACAGTATTTTGTAGTAATATATAGTGTGCTCTGCTTGTATACAGCACAGTTTGCAAATGTAGTGGACAATCTGGTTTTTTAATGCATACTAAAAATACACATACTGTGCAAAGTATGCATGCTACATACTAATTTTGTTTAAAATGTTTAGTTTAAATGCTAGTTCTACATTGATTGCTTATTGTATACTGTGCAGTTTATAATGTATTTTTTAGAAAAATAGTATGCTCAACATTTTAAACATGACTTCACTACTTTGTATGCAACTAGAATCCTCATGTTACCTCAGAAATATGATTATTCTAGAAATGTCTTTTCTGTACATAAATCATTTGTAAAAGGCAATTAAAAGTTGTGGGTTATTGATTTCAATTCATTTATCATACTATAAATTGAAGATAAAGTTTAGCACATTGCATTGTGGGATATAGTATTCCACACCGTGTGCTCTGCTTGTATACAGCACAGTTTAGCAAATGTAGTAGATAATCTAGGTATCAATTGCATACTGAATATGTACATAGTGTGCACATTATGCATACTACATACTAATTTCTTTCAAAATGAGTATGTAGTACGCATCATTTTGCGAGTCATTTGGAACGCAAGCATTACATTCAGCTCCATTTTCTGGGTTTTCAGATGCAGTTTATTATGTATTATGTAACCATGCAGTGTGTTCTTGAACCCAGTGTCATCTTAATGTTCTTCCAACAGACTCGAGGACATGAAGATACACACTAGGTCTGCATCTCAGCCTCTCAGGTAACTTTTTCTTCCAAGTTTCAGTCTGCTCTCTTTAAAGGCCATAACAGAGGTAATACAGAAGTCTTAACGGTACAGTAGCACAACCACCTAGAAAGATGGTTATGTGACCTGTTTTTGGCGTGTGAAATCTTATCTAACCTTTATAAATGAACTTCAGTTAAAAAAAAAAAATGTTTTGTGTAAGCTGTTGGTTCACTACGCTAGCTATTTTACCTCAGACCTTTCCAAGTTTACAAAAATAGCCCAAGGAACAAACACAACCTACTTGCGCTTGCCGTTTTACGTACTTCAGCCACTCAAAGACAAATTATACCCCGGCGTATCTTCAATTTCAGCCCCTTCTTGCACAGGGGCCGAAAATGCTAATAAAACAAGACCTTCAAGTACAGCTTGATGAGAACAGGATGCCGCATCCTCATGTACATGATGATGTCGTCAATAATTTGAACAGGCCTTGTTTTAGCACGTTTAACCAGATGTAAATTAAACACCCCCTCTTGAGCAAATGCGCAGTCCTTAATTAATTTCCCATGAAGAGCGGCGAGTTGAAGAGGCCTCTTGGATATAACTGGCCCTCCTACTATTCCTGTCGCAGCTCCTTCTCGCAAGAATGAAGGATGAGCTGTTGGCAGATTTGTTTGTTTGGTGTTTAGCTGATAGAGAGAGGGAAAGAGCTCAGTTTCATTTTTGACCATTTTTTGTACAGATTAGGCTATAGATGAGTAGTAATTTATTAGGTATTATATATTACAGATGTGTATAAAATTATGAAATAATTTTTTTCATATTACATTTATTTTTATTTTTCAATTTAAATGTATCATTTGTCCAACATAACATAGAAAATGTCCATCTTGCAAATGATTATAGAGCATTTGCTAATTACTGTTGAGTAAGAAATATTTAACTACACTGAGTTTTATTTTGAATTTTAAATTACTACAGTATATATAATATGTAATTCTGCATTTTATATAAAACAGTATGTATAATAAATTTTTAACTAATTTAATTGAATTAAAAAAATTCTAAATAAATAGAAAATAATTTGTAAAAATTTTTATTTATTAACAAACCCCTTACCCAAAGTTTTATAATACATACTTTATAACTCCTGCAAAAAAACTCTACATAAGACGAGCTGTTTGGAAAATAGGTGGATGGACAAATTTAAATATATATAATGTAAATATATTATATATTTATATATTTATATTTTTTTCTACGTTAAATGTTTATATATAAAGTGTGTATGCGAGTACATTTTTTAAAATTCATTCTAGTGTTCTTGTGAAAACCTGAGCTCTTGAAATGTTGCACAATATTGACATATTCGATAGGTTTTTTTTTTTTTTATTTGAGATTAATTAATGAATCAGATCATTTGCATCACTTCTTTTAACATTTTGTCAGTTATTTCATTGAGATTAAACTGAGTCAAAGAGGAGTTTTTGGAGTGGGTGAAAAAGAAGAAACTGTGGGAGATTGTGATTAGCATTAGGGAGGGCAGCTAATAGAGAAAAGAGCACTGAAGAATGAAGACCTGAAGAAAAAAAACTGACACTGAAACTAAAGAGAAAACTAAATTTGAAGGAGATTTGAATTCCTGTATGAACAAAAAGGTTCTATATTAGGGCTGTGCGATAAATCGAATCGAAATCGCGATTTGAGACGTTGCGATTTCCTAATCGCAAAGCCTGCGATGTGGACGCGATATTACTCTGTTCCAGAGCATATGCATGACTGCCAGCCTTGAGTTGCAGTCTTACTAACCAATAGAGTGAGCGCACCTCCGTTCTCCCCAATCAGCACTGCTCTAGCCAACTGTGTAAACACCCACCATTAAAAAAAACACACGGAAAGCGGGACGGGAGAGAGACAGAGTTGGGATTATGGCGTCTACTGGGTCAGATCGATAGTTAGGCAAATTAAAACTAAAGAAAACCGTAT